>NC_053028.1:531008612-531171296 GCF_003073215.2 Triticum urartu | reverse complement strand
AACTTGAGTATCTAGTACTTGAATATCATGTGAATCTCATCATGTTACTTCTAATTAATGTTGTTGGGTTTTAATTACTTAATTGGGATCGGAATGCTATCAACCATTCTCGATGTTTAACAACCACCTTGATAGTTAAATAAATTTATTCCTTTGCAGTAGGGAAAAATTGGCTTTACGCAAAACTTTAACCATAGAGCTTTCCACCAGCCATATATGCATGTAGTATAGCTGTTTCATTCCATTCCTCTCTATGTGTTACATTGCCAGCATATTCCATGTGCTGACCCATTTTCGGGCTGCAACTTCTCATGTTGCAGACTTTTCAGACGATGAGTAAGGTGCTTTTAGGTCGTGGTTCTATACTCAGTGATGCCGTTGGAGTTGATGGACCCATTTGTCTTCCAAGTCTTCCGCTGTTATCGACACTAGATGGCCTTAAGCCATATTTATTGTAATAAGTTCTCTTTGAGACAACGATGTAATAAGTGTGTGATTGCCACTCTGCTATAAATCCTTCGATGTACTGTGTGGTGTCAGCATTACTAATCCAGGGATGACACCTGAGCACAGAGCGCTTGATCCATTCGGGTCAGGTCGCGACAAGTCAACACCTTGAACTTGTCGAAAACATTTTGTGACAATTCGAGCTTTGTAGATAGTGACACTACTATCAGCGTCCGTCTTCCTCTTTAAGATCCATTTATTCTGAATGGATCACCGATCATCGGGAAAGTCAATCGAAGTCCATACTTTGTTCTCATACATGGATCCCATCTCAGATTTCATGGCCTTAAGCCATTTCGTGGAATCTGGGCTCATCGTCGCTTCCTCATAGTTCGTAGGTTCGTCATGGTCTAGTAACATGACTTCCAGAACAGGATTACCGTATCACTACGGTGCGGAACATACTCTGGTTGACCTATGAGGTTCGGTAGTAACTTGATCTGAAGTTTCATGATCATCATCATTAACTTCCTCACTAATTGGTGTAGGCATCACTAGAACTGATTTCAGTGATGAGATACTTTCCAATTCGAGAGAAGGTACAATTACCTAATCAAGTTCTACTTTCCTCCCACTCACTTCTTTCAAGACAAACTCCTTCTCTAGAAAGGATTCACTTTTAGCAACAAAGATCTTGCCTTCGGATCTGTGATAGAAGGTGTACCCAACAGTTTCTTCTTTTGGGTATCCTATTAAGACACACTTCTTCGATTTGGGTTCGAGCTTATCAGGTTGAAACTTTTTCACATAAGCATTGCAACCCCAAACTTTAAGAAATGACAGCTTAGGTTTCTTGCTAAACCACAGTTCATACGGTGTCGTCTCAACGGATTTTTAGACGGTGCCCTATTTAACGTGAATGCAGTTGTCTCTAATGCATAACCCCAAAATGACAGTGGTAAATCGGTAAGAGACATCATAGATCGCACCATATCTAATAAAGTACGGTTACGACGTTCGGACACACCATTACTCTGTGGTGTTCCAGGTGGCATAAGTTGTGAAACTTATTCCACATTGTTTTTAAATGAAGGCCAAACTCATAACTCAAATATTTGCCTCCGCGATCAGATCGTAGAAACTTTATTGTCTTGTTACGATGATTCTTAACTTCACTCTGAATTTCTTTGAACTTTTCAAATGTTTCAGACTTTTGTTGCATTAAGTAGATATATCCATATATGTTTAAATCATCTGTGAAGGTCAGAAAATAACGATACCCGCCACAAGCCTCAACACTCATCAGATTGCATACATTAGTATGTATTATTTCCAATAAGTTAGTGGTTCACTCTATTGTTTCGGAGAACGGAGTCTTAGTCATCTTGCCCATGAGGCATGGTTCACAAGCATCAAATGATTCATAATCAAGTGATTCCAAAAGTCCATCCACATGGAGTTTCTTCATGCGCTTTACACCAATATGACATAAATGGCAGTGCCACTAGTATGTTGCACTATCATTATCAACTTTGCATCTTTTGGCATCAATATTATGAATATGTGTATTACTACGATCGAGATTCAATAAACCATTCACCTTGGGTGTATGACCACAGAAGTTTTATTCATGTAAACAGAATAATAATTATTCTTTGACTTAAATGAATAACCGTATTGCAATAAACATGATCCAATCATATTATGCTCAACGCAAACACCAAATAACATTTATTTTAGGTTCAACACTAATCCCGAAGGTAAATGGAGGGTGCGATGGTGATCTTATCAACCTTGGAATTATTTCCAACACACATCATCACCTCGCCCTCAACTAGTCTCTGTTCATTTTGTAAATCCTGTTTGAAGTTACTAATCATAGCAACTGAACCAGTATCAAATACCCAGGGGCTACTATGAACACTAGTAAAGTACACATCAATAACATGTATATCATATATACTTTTGTTCACTTTTCCATCCTTCTTATTCGCCAAGTATTTAGGACAATTCCGCTTCCAGTGACCATTTCCTTTGTAGTAGAAGCAGTCAGTTTTAGGCTTGGGTCTAGCTTTGGGCTTCTTCATGGGAGTGGCAACTTGCTTGCCATTCTTCTTGAAGTTCCCTTTCTTTCCCTTGCCCTTTTACTTTAAACTAGTGGTCTTGTCAACCATCAACACTTGCTACTTTTCTTGATTTCTACCTTCGCTGATTTCAGCATCGTGAAGAGCTCGGGAATCGTTTTACGTCATCCCTTGCATATTATAGTTCGTCACTAAGTTCCAGTAACTTGGTGATAGTGACTAGAGAACTCTGTCAATCACTATCTTATGTGGAAGATTAACTCCCACTTGATTCAAGCAATTGTAGTACCCACACAATCTGAGCACATGCTCACTGGTTGAGCTATTCTTCTCCATCTTGTAGGCAAAGTACTGTCAGAGGTCTCATACCTCTCGACACGGGCATGAGTCCGAAATACTAATTTCAACTCTTGGAACATCTAATATGCTCCGTGGCATTCAAAGCGTCTTTGAAGTCCCGGTTCTAAGCCTTAAAGCATGGCTCACTAAACTATCAAGTAGTCATCATACCGAGCTTGCTAATCGTTCATAACGTCTGCCTCTGCTCCTGCAATAGGTCTGTCACCTAGCGGTGCATCAAGGACATAATTCTTCTGTGCAGCAATGAGGATAATCCTCAGATCACGGATCTAGTCCACATCATTGCTACTAACATCTTTCAACATAGTTTTCTCTAGGAACATATCATAAATAAAACGGGGAAGCTATACGCGAGCAATTGATCTACAACATAGATATGCAAATACTATCAGGACTAACTTCATGATAAATTAAAGTTCAATTAATCATATTACTTAAGAACTCCCACTTAGATAGACATCCCTCTAGTCATCTA
This sequence comes from Triticum urartu, assembly GCF_003073215.2. NCBI lineage: Eukaryota > Viridiplantae > Streptophyta > Magnoliopsida > Poales > Poaceae > Triticum > Triticum urartu. The sequence continues at coordinate 531,167,930 of NC_053028.1, read as the reverse complement.
AATGATCACGTGATCCAAATCAACTAAACCATGTCTGATCATCACGTGAGATGGAGAAGTTTTCAATGGTGAACATCACTATGTTGATCATATCTACTATATGATTCACGCTCGACCTTTCGGTCTCAGTTCCGAGGCCATATCTGCATATGCTAGGCTCGTCAAGTTTAACCTGAGTATTCTGCTTGTGCAAAACTGGCTTGCACCCGTTGTATGTGAACGTAGAGCTTATCACACCTGATCATCACATGGTGTCTCAACACAAAGAACTGTCGCAACGGTGCATACTCTGGGAGAACACTTATACCTTGAAATTTTAGTGAGAGATCATCTTATAATGCTACTGTCGTACTAAGCAAAATAAGATGCATAAAGGATAAACATCACATGCAATCAATATAAGTGATATGATATGGCCATTATCGTCTTGTGCCTTTGATCTCCATCTCCAAAGCACCATCATGATCACCATCGTCACCGGCTTGACACCTTGATCTCCATCGTAGGATCGTTGTCGTCTTGCCAACTATTGCTTCTACGACTATCGCTACCACTTAGTGATAAAGTAAAGCAATTACATGGCGATTGCATTTCATACAATAAAGCTACAACCATATGGATCCTGCCAGTTGCCTATAACTGTGTTACAAAACATGATCATCTCATACAACAATTTATATAATCACGTCTTGACCATATCACATCACAACATGCCCTACAAAAACAAGTTAGACGTCCTCTACTTTGCTGTTGCAAGTTTTATGTGGCTGCTACGGGCATCTAGCAAGAACCGTTCTTACCTACGCATTAAAACCACAACGTGGTATAGTGATTGCTTTTTGATCTTCAAAAAGAACCCTGCTCATTGAATCCGATTCAACTAAAGTTGGAGAAACTGACACCCGCCAGCCACCTGCGTGCAAAGCATGTCGGTAGAACTAGTCTCATGAACGCGGTCATGTAATGTCGGTCCGGGTCGTTTCATCCAACAATACCGCCGAATTAAGAAACAACTAGTGACGACAAGCAATATGTATATACCATCGCCCACAACTCCTTTGTTTTCTACTCGTGCATATAACATCTACGCATAGACCTGGCTCTGATACCACTGTTGGGGAACGCAGTATTTCAAAAAAAATTCCTACAATCACGCAACATCTATCTAGGAGATGCATAGCAACAAGAGGGGAGAGTGTGTCTACGTACCCTCGTAGACCGAAAGCGGAAGCATTGAGTAACACGGTTGATGTAGTCGAACGTCTTCGCGATCCAACCGATCAAGTACCGGACCCACGACACCTCCGCAATCAACACACACTCAGCTCGGTGACGTCCCTCGAACTCTAGATCCCACTGAGGGTGAGGGAGAGTTTCGTCAGCACGACGGCGCGTTGACGGTGATGGTGAAGTTACCGACGCAGGGCTTCACCTGAGCACTACGACAATATGACCGAGGTGGAAATCTGTGGAGGGGGGCACCGCACACGGCTAAGAAATCAACTTGTGTATCTATGGGGTGCCCCGTTCCCCGTATATAAAGGAGTGGAGGAGGGGGCCGGCCGGCCTCATAGGGCGCGCCCCAAGGGGGGGAATCCTACTCCTACAAGGAGTAGGTTCCCTCCTTTCCTAGTCCAACTAGGAGGGGGAAGGAAGGGGAAGAGGAGAAGAAGGAAAGGGGGGCCGGCCCCCTCCCCAATTCGGATTGGGCTTGGGGGGCACGCCCCTCCTCTTGGCCGCCTCCTCTCTCTTCCACTAAAGCCCATGAAGGCCCATTAACCCCCCGGGGGGTTCCGGTAACCCCCCGGTACTCCGGAAAATGCCCGAACCTATCTGAAACCTTTCCGGTGTCCAAACATAACCTTCCAATATATCAATCTTCATGTCTCGACCACTTCAAGACTCCTCGTCATGTCTGTGATCACATCCGGGATTCCTAACAACCTTCGGTACATAAAATCACATAACTCACAGTACATATCATCATCGAACGTTAAGCGTGCGGACCCTATGGGTTCGAGAACTATGCAGACATGACCGAGACTCGTCTCCGGTCAGTAACCAACAGCGGAACCTGGATGCTCATATTGGTTCCTACATATTCTACGAAGATCTTTATCGGTCAAACCGCATAACAACATATGTTGTTCCCTTTGTCATCGGTATGTTACTTGCCCAAGATTCGATTGTCGGTGTCATCATACCTAGTTCAATCTCGTCACCGACAAGTCTCTTTACTCATTCCGTAATGCATCATTCCGTAACTAACTCATTAGTCGCATTACTTGCAAGGCTTATAGTGATGTGCATTACCGAGAGGGCCCAAAGATGCCTCTCTGACAATCGGAGTGACAAATCCTAATCTCGATCTATGCCAAATCAACAAACACCATCGGATACACCTGTAGAGCATCTTAGTTATGTTGTGACATTTGATAGCACACTAAGTGTTCCTCCCATATTCGGGAGTTGCGTAATCTCATAGTCATAGGAACATGTATAAGTCATGAAGAAAGCAATAGCAATAAACTAAATGATCATAGTGCTAAGCTAGCGGATGGGTCTAGTCCATCACATCATTCTGTAATGATGTGATCTCATTCATCAAATGAAAACACATGTACATGGCTAGGAAACTTTAACCATCTTTGATTAACGAGCTAGTCAAGTAGAGGCATACTAGGGACACTCTGTTTGTCTATGTATTCACACATGTACTAAGTTTCTGGTTAATACAATTCTAGCATGAATAATAAACATTTATCATGATATAAGGAAATATAAATAACAACTTTATTATTGCCTCTAGGGCATATTTCCTTCAATATTGTTGATTGGAAATGATACTATATTTTTGAATAGTATAAAAGGATACTTGAATAAGAATTTTTCAATGAAAGACCTCGGTGAAGCTGCTTATATATTGGGCATCAAGATCTATAGAGATAGATCAAGACGCTTAATTGGACTTTCACAAAGCACATACCTTGATAAAGTTTTGAAGAAGTTCAAAATGGACCAAGCAAAGAAAGGGTTCTTGCCTGTGTTACAAGGTGTGAAGTTGAGTCAGACTCAATGCCCGACCACTGCAGAAGATAGAGAGAAAATGAAAGTCACTCCCTATGCTTCAGCCATAGGTTCTATCATGTATGCAATGCTGTGTACCAGACCTAATGTGTGCCTTGCTATTAGTTTAGCAGGGAGGTACCAAAGTAATCCAGGAGTGGATCACTAGACAGCGGTCAAGAACATCCTGAAATACCTGAAAGGGGCTAAGGATATGTTTCTTGTTTATGGAGGTGACAAAGAGCTTGTCGTAAATGATTACGTCGATGCAAATTTTTGACACTGATCTGGATGACTCTAAGTCACATACCGGATATGTGTTTTTATTAAATGGAGGAGCTGTAAGTTGGTGCATTTCCAAGCAGAGCATCGTGGCGGGATCTACGTGCAAAGAGGAGTACATAGCTGCTTCGGAAGCAACAAATGAAGGAGTCTGAATGAAGGAGTTCATATCCGATCTAGGTGTCATACCTAGTGCATCGGGTCCAATGAAAAATCTTTTGTGACAATACTGGTGCAATTGCCTTGGCAAAGGAATCCAGATTTCACAAGACAACCAAGCACATCCAAATACGCTTCAATTCCATCCGTGATCAAGTCAAGGAGGGAGACATAGAGATTTGCAAGATACATACGAAGATGAATGTTGCAGACCCGTTGACTAAGCCTCTCTCACGAGCAAAACATGATCAGCACCAAGACTCCATGGGTGTTAGAATCATTACAATGTAATCTAGATTATTGACTCTAGTGCAAGTGGGAGACTAAAGGAAATATGCCCTAGAGGCAATAATAAAGTTGTTAATTATATTTCCTTATATCATGATAAATGTTCATTATTCATGCTAGAATTGTATTAATCGGAAACTTAGTACATGTGTGAATACATAGACAAACCGAGTGTCACTAGTATGCCTCTACTTGACTAGCTCGTTAATCAAAGATGGTTAAGTTTCCTAACCATAGACATGAGTTGTCATTTGATAAACGAGATCACATCATTAGAGAATGATGTGATTGACATGACCCATCCGTTAGCTTAGCACTATGATCGTTTAGTTTATTGCTATTGCTTTCTTCATAACTTATACATGTTCCTATGACTATGAGATTATGTTACTCCCGAATACCGGAGGAACACTTTATGTGCTATCAAATGTCACAGCGTAACTGGTTAATTATAAAGATGCTCTACAGGTGTCTCTGATGGTGTTTGTTGAGTTGGCATAGATCGAGATTAGGATTTGTCACTCCGATTGTCGGAGAGGTATCTCTGGGCCCTCTCGGTAATACACGTCACTATAAGCCTTGCAAGCAATGTGACTACAGAGTTAGTTGTGGGATGTTGCATTACGGAACGAGTAAAGAGACTTGCCGGTAACGAGATTGAACTAGGTATGATTACACCGGCGATCGAATCTCGGGCAAGTAACATATCGATGACAAAGGGAACAACGTATGTTGTTATGCGGTTTGACTGATAAAGATCTTCATAGAATATGTAGGACCAATATGAGCATCCAGGTTCCGCTATTGGTTATTGACCGGAGATGAGTCTCGGTCATGTCTACATAGTTCTCGAACCCGTAGGGTCCGCACGCTTAACGTCGATGACGGTATGTATTGTGAGTTATGTGATTTGATGTACTAAAGGTTGTTCCGAGTCCCGAATATGATCACGGACATGGCGAGGAGTCTCAAAATGGCCGAGACATAAATATTGATATATTGGAAGGTTATGTTTGGACACCAGAAAGGTTTCATATAGGTTTGAGCATTTTTCGGAGTATCGGGGGTTACCGGAACCCCCCGGGGGGTTAATGGGCCTTCATGGGCTTTAGTGCGAGAGGAGGAGGCGGCCAAGAGGAGGGGCGCGCCCCCCTAAGCCCAATCCAAATTGGGAGAGGGGCCGGCCCCCCTTTCCTTCTCTCCTTCTTCCCTTTCCTTCCCCTCCTAGTTGAACTAGGACAGGGGGGAACCTACTCCTAGTAGGAGTAGGATTCGTCCCTTGGGGCGCACCCCATGAGACCGGCCGGCCCCCTCATCCACTCCTTTATATACGGGGGAGGGGGCACCCCATAGACACACAAGTTGATCTCTTAACCGTGTGTGGTGCCCCCCTCCATAGATTTCCACCTCGGTCATATTGTCGTAGTGCTTAGGCGAAGCCCTACGTCGGTAACTTCATCATCACCGTCACCACACCATCGTGCTGACAAAACTCTCCCTCGGCCTCAGCTGGATCTAGAGTTCAAGGGATGTCGCCGAGCTGAACGTGTGCAGATCGCGGAGGTGCTGTGCATTCGGTACTTGATCGGTTGAATCGCGAAGACGTTCGACTACATCAACCGCGTTACTTAATGCTTCCGCTTTCGGTCTACGAGGGTACGTGGACTCACTCTTCCCGCTCGTTGCTATGCTTCTCCTAGATAGATCTTGCGTGATCATAGGCAAAATTTTGAATTACTATGTTCCCCAACAAATCCAACATACAGGAGAAGTTATGGAAATTGGATATCTTCTAAAATGTCTTCTTGTGGTTCTTGTTTTCTTTGGTCTTACTATTATAGTCAAGATTTGATAATGTGTTTCATGTATCAAAAATCAAGGATGAAAATAAAATATATGTGTTTGCAAAAATAAAATGTATGCAGATAAGATGCGGCTGAAATGCGGGCTCATTGCCTCCCCCAAAATGACGAAAAGCGGATGAAACGAACGTCCATTTGGGGTCGTGCGTTGGAGTTGGCCTCACTGCCTCGTACTTCTTACGGTCATTGATCTCCTTGTTCATCCCCGCAAGTCACTTCTTTGCATGCTAATCCAATAGGCTTTCGTTTGCCAACATTAGCTTTGCATCCTCCGCCTCCTATGCGATTTGCATCCTCTCATTCTCAAGCTCAATCTCTCCAAATGTCTTGGCCTTCTCGAGCTCTCATTTGATCGCCACCTCTTTCTTCTCCAACTCGATCTTCTCCCTCTCAATTTCTATCTTCTTCTCCGCCCTCTTCCGGTCCCAATCCATCCTCTTTTTTGGGCATCCAACATGAGCTTGTACCTCTCCTCTTTCTTGTCTCCCTAACCGAAAAAATGCTTGTCCATGGGTGGACATTTTTGTAGACACAACGTCACCGGAGGTGCTTGCCTTCTCCCACTTGTTTTCCATCACTTGCCAGTTATCTTTGGGCACGGTGGCTCTTCCATTCTCCACTACATCATCTTTCTCTTCTACGTCCAATCCAATTGTTTGTTGGGAGCTTGGGCCATCATTCCTCTTCTTGTCGGCCTTGAGACCAGCCACAAGTTGTGTCCACTTTGTTTTTCCATTCAGTATCACCCAACAATGGCTAAAACCAAATGACTTCTTCTCCGTTTCTTGATACATAGTGCCGCCACCACTATCTAGCGAACAAAATATGTATGAGCATGATAATGCAACAAAAACAAGCATATGCAAATGATGACAAGATAAAGTAATTTGGCTTATGTGGGTTGCCACTCCCATCCCACTTTGAGGGCGGCTAAGCACTTTTGAACAGTAGTCGATGTACTTGTTCACTTCCCTTTGAATGATCCCCCATCGATGTTGGAGAGATGCAACATTGTGGTTCAAATGAAGGGTAAGTTGGATCTCCCAACTTGTAGTTGATACGGCTCCAACGTATCTATACTTTTTCATTGTTTCATGCTATTATATTATCAATCTTGTATATTTTATATGCTTTAGTATGCAATTTTATATTATTTTTGGGACTAACATATTAACCCGGTGCCTAGTGCCAGTTGTTGTTTTCAGCTTGTTTTTGGTTTTCCAGAAAATCAGTACCAAACGGAGTCCAAACGCTACAAAATTTTTTGACGATTTTTTCTGGACCAAAGAGACCCTAGAAGGTTCATGAGGAGACTAGATAACAAATGAGGAAACGACAAGGCAACAGGGCGCGCCCTAGGGGGTAGGCGTGCCCTGATGCCTTGTGGGTCGCACGTGGCTCTGTCCGACCTAATTTCACCCCTATAAATTCTCAAATATTGGGGAAACCCCATAGAGCCACCCAAAATTTTCCACTGCCATAAGCTTCTATTCTTCCATGATCCCATCTGTATGCCTTTTCCGGTACTCTGCCGGAGGGGGAATCGATCACGGAGGGCTTCTACATCAACCTTGCTACCCTACCAATAATGTGTGAGTAGTTCATCACAGATCTACGGGTCCATAGCTAGTAGCTAGATGGCTTCTTCTCTCTCTTAGATCTTCAATACAATGTTCTCCTAGATCTTCTTGGAGTTCTATCCGATGTAATCTTCTTTTGCGGTGTATTTGTTGAGATCTGATGAATTATGAGTTTATGATCAGATTATTCAATGAAAGTAACTGAGTCTTTTCTGAACTTTATTATGCATGATTATGATAGCTTTGTATTTATCTCCGATCTATCCATTTGGTTTGGCCATCTAGATTCAACAAAGCGGATGAAATTCATGCAAACACAACCGGTTTTCATACAAACATGACATATTTCATACAAACTAGATGAAAACGGTTACATTTTGGGCATATTTTAACTAAAAAGGTAAAACTATGTGCACGTATAGTCGCGCGGAGCTCCACTCCCATGACACGGATACACTACACTAGTCTATGGCCGGCCGCGATAGATCTCTTTGTCTTCTCCATGTCCGGCAGCCCGCTAACCGGACTGCCGGGAGTCCCGGAGGCATATTATTCCTTTGTATCTTTCCTATGCCCGGCTACGCCGCTCATCGGAGTGGCGAAGAGGGTGCCTCAGCCAGAGGGGAAGGTGCGTCCGTGGAGCCCAGACAAGTCACCGACTGTTCAAGCCGGCGACGTGCCGGTGGTGGCCTCCATGGGATACAAGCGGCGGCAACCTCCCGTGTTCTACTTCTCCTCGATGATGATGGAGGGCGCGGACGTGCTGGCCGCCACCTCATTGACATCCGTGCAACCGGCTTATTTCTCTGCCTACATGGCGTGACTACGCTCGCGTCGATGGCGGATGGCGCGGTCGCAAGCACTAGAGGCGCGATACGACGCAGCATCGTCGACTGCAACGACGATGCCCGTGTCTTCGTGATCCCTGCCGTTCCGGCCTGGAGTAACTCGCCACTCCTCCTAGATCAGCCTCCCTGATGTTGAGTAGTAGGACAGTCGGCGGGGCTTTTTTGTGAGGGAAGATACGAGCGTTTATTTCATTCCATATGGTGCATGAGGCCAACATGGCAAGCGAAGCCATGGCCTTCCTATTGGCAATGGCAGTGTGGCATAGTCCAGTCCACCTCTCCTTGGTGGAATGAATGAGGTGCCAAACAGAAGTATCGATGCTCTCAAGTTGGAGCCAAACCTTAATCATGCCCAAAGTCTAGTGATGAATTTGCACTAGAAGAAGAGGTGGTCTACGGATTGCTGCACTTGCATACAAATGGGGCATAGCCCATAGTTTAGCCAACCTATTTTGGCTAATCTTTCCACAGGCCAAACTCTATTTTGCATAGAGCTAACCAAGTGAAGAACTATACTTTTGGCGACATCCAAGCTTTCCAAACCGTGCTCTTCATAGGGGATCGGGTCAGGACAAGGAACTGGGTTTGTTGGCGAACACCACTGAGTAGTGATCACTAACAATTTGCTTCCAAGCAATATCATCCTCGATGTTGTCATAGAGTTGAAAATCACGAAGGATGGCCCATAGCTCAACAAATTTGCAGAAGTGCACAATGGAGAAATTAGAGATCCTTTTGAACTTAGAGATCCAAGGATCATCTTTCAAGGCTTTCTTATCTTCTATTTTTTTCTTGTAAATGCCTCAAAAAATTAGCAGAGCGATGTCTTTGGGCTTCCGGTCTTGCACCCACGGAGCGTCCCAAAAAGGCATGTGTGCACCATTGCGAGCAGTGATGGTCGTGGAGGCGTAAAAGAAGTCGTGGTCCGCATCGTCACAAGGGTTTCCCAACCCGACTCATGTTTTGGCCAGTTCCTTCCACTCAAACCAAATCCATCTTAGCGCAACTCCAATAGCTTCCTTAAAAAACTTTCCGTAAAACTGGTTTTACGGAATGATCGTAAGTTTAGGGGAAGTTGCCCCAGAGCTAATTTTGTAAGTTCTCATAAACTTCTTCCCCTAAATCCATTATAACACATTTCAAATAAACAAACAATAGATAATGGCCTAGGACCCACCAGTCAGTGACATGCGTGACGGCTTCCGGCGAAGGGCAGTGCGAGGTGGTGCGATTGCTGCCGGCGCGAGTCGGCGTAGCGATGGGCGGGGAAGGGCCACCGACGAGGGACAGTGCAAGCAACGACACAGGCGTGGTGCTAGGCAGAGGCATGTCAGTGGGCGGGCGTGGCGGCACGGTGATGTTTTGATGTCAATGATGATGGTGTTCCGGCACGGGTGATGGAGTCAAATCCAACAGATCTTGATAGGGAGTCTCGAACCGGTCGTCTGTGACTACTTAGAGGGACCTGTATGGGCCACCAATGATGGAGTCAAACCCAGCAGATCTCAGGTAAGGGGTCCCAAACTGGTAGTCTTGGTGTGATGGTAATAGGGACACGGGATTTTACCCAGTTTCAGGCTCTCCCGAAGAGATAATCCCCTATGCCCTACTTTGATTGTATTTATTTGAGGGAATACAGATAATATGTTGATTTGCCCCGAGATCGTTGTGTGTCGTCAACAAGCCCTTCCCCTTGGCTTATATAGACACTAGGGTGCCTAGAGTTTACACATAGGTCGGTTACATCTAGGGTAATCATGGGTTAGACGACCTCTAAGTCTTGGAGTATGTGCCAAGTCTTCAAAAACATCCCATCATGGTGTTGTGCGCTTTGACAAACATGGCCCACCAATAAATCATCATGGGGATACTCGTCCCGACCCTCCTGGACGGGAGGCGATGTGGTGAGCACCCCTGGTCCAAGACACCATCATCGGGCAGCGACGGTGCGATGGCGTTCCGATGGCGTTCGTGTGTGGTTTTGGCAGGACCGCATTGTTCTGACGGGGCACGTGGTAAAGTTTTAGGAGGTTTCTAGCCCACCAAAATTTTACGGGAAGATCATCTTCCCGTAAATCTGAGGGAAGAAAGGGCCTAGTTTAAAGGATCCTATAAAGATATGGATGGTTTACGGGAACTATTGGAGATGTTTTTTTGCCCCAACTTCCCATAAACAACAGTTTCTTCCGGAAAGAGGGAATGTCGGAGTGCTCTTAGCCTAAGTGCCCTTGCAAATTTGTTTGTTTTCAGCACACCAAGGCCCCCATATTCAAGCGGACGACAAACGGTGTCTGGGTTGACTTTGCATTTTGCACCGGTTGTATTGTTCGCTCCAGCCAAAGAAAGGCACGCTTGATCTTTTTGACACTATGAATGGAGCTCGGGGGGACAATTAGGGGGGTGGGGTGGGGTCGATGAAGTAGGTTGCTTGGGAAGATAGCACCGACTTCAGGAAAATCATCCCCCCAATAGTGGTGATGCTCTGGCTGCCCCAAGTAACGAATTTGGATGATGCCTTGTCCTCGAGGAATTGGGAGTCAACCTTCTTAAGTTGACACACCTAAAGCGGGAGGCCCAAGTATTTTATAGGAAAGGATCCCCGGGCAGCTGGGAGGCTATGGTGGACATGCAATAAGTTGATGTTCTCGTATCACATGCCTCCTCTCAAGTGGCAGTAGACCACGAATAGAGCAGCGATGGAGTACCTCAAATTAACTCCTCTGAAGCAGACACACACGTGATGACCCACATGTATAGGGGATCAATCACAGTCCTTTCGATAAGTAAGAGTATCGAACCCAACAAGGAGCAGAAGAAAATGACAAGCGGTTTTCAGCAAGGTATTTTCTGCAAGCACTGAAATTATCGGTAATGAGTAGTTTGATAGCAAGATAGTTTGTAGCAAGTGACAAGTAGCAATAGTAACTAAGGTGCAGCAAGGTAGCCCAATCCTTTTTGTTGCAAAGGACAGGCTGGAATGATATCTTATAATAAGCTAAGCGTTTTTGAGGACACACGGGAATTTCATCTAGTCACTTCCATCATGTTTGTTTGATTCATGTTCGCTACTTTGATAATTTGATATGTGGGTAGACCGGTGCTTGGGTTCTATTCTTAATTGAACAAGCCACCCACTTATGATTAACCCCTCTCGCAAACATCCACAACTACAAAAGAAGAATTAAGATAAATATAACCACAGGATTAAACATATGGATCCAAATCAGCCCCTTACGGAATAGCGCATAAACTAGGGTTTAAACTTTTTTCACTCTAGCAACGTATCATCTAATTACTACTCCATAATTCATTCGCTTAGGCCCAAAGATGGTGAAGTGTCATGTAGTCGACGTACACATAACACCACTAAGGGAATCAACAACATACATATTATCAAAATATCGAACGAATACCCAATTCACATGATTACTTATGACAAGACTTCTCCCATGTTCTCAAGAGCAAAAGTGACTACTCGCACGTTATATTCATGTCCAAGATCAGAGGGGTATTGAATAGCATAATGGATCTGAACATATAATCTTCCACCAAATAAACCAACTACATCAACTACAGGATGTAATCAACACTAGTAGCAACCTACATGTAGGTTTTGATACAAAGATTGAATACAAGAGATGATCTAGGGTTTGAGATAAGATGGTGCTGGTGAAGATGTTGATGAATATTGGTCCTCCCATGATGAGAAGGTTGTTGATGATGATGGCTTCGATTTCCCCCTTCCAAAGGAAATTATCTCTGACAGAATCGCTCCGCTGGAGAGCAAAAGTGCTCCTGACCAAGTTCCGTCTCAAGACGGCGGCGCTCCGTCCCGATAGTCCTCTCTTTATTTTTTTCTAGAGAAAATGGGCTTATATTTCAGAAGATGGGCACCGGAGGCTGGCCAGGGGCCTCACAAGTCACCAGGGCGCGCCTAGGGGTGTGTGTGTGGCTTGGTGCCTCATGGGCACCTGGGTGCCCCCTCTGGTACTTCTTTACTTCAATATTTTTTATTTATTTTAAAATAAAACTCCGTGAAATTTCAACTCATTTGGAGATGTGTAGAATAGGTATCTCTGACATAGCTTTTTCAGGTCCAGAGTTCCCGCTGCCAACAATCTCCCTCTTCATATAAATCTTGCATATTAAGAGAGAAAAGGCATTGGAATTGCTCCACGAAATGTTATATTGATTAGAAATATTATAAATAACAGTGGGAAAACATGATGCAAAATGAACGTATCAACACGACGTCACCACTTAGCCCCAAAATCACCTCCCATCTCTACGCAGACCCTCAAATCAAAAAAGAGCAGGCATGCGGTACACTCCGTTTGATCAACGTGAGTCCCTCGATTACGTGCATGACAGATAGGTCCCATGACGCGACCTGACACAGACAATCAAGACCCACTATGGATAAAAGGACAGAGCTCTCTCCGACTTCTGTTCCCAGGGGGGCTTAGCGAATTGGATCTTAGCTGGCGAACGTTCATTGGAAGGATGATATTTACTAACGATTCAATGGCAATTTTAGTTGTACGGGGTGGAAATTTCTTCTGACTAGCATGGCAATTTATTCCTAGAGAAGACAATTTTCCTTTTGGAAAAAAACTACCATCATTTGATCTCGATCCAACGGCTACGAGTGTGTTCGCAGGGAGTTCCTTCCCAGCGAACGTTCATCGGTTAGCATTACCCACATAATTTGGGGATAGAACACACGAATTGGAAAAAAAAGCCTCTTTGCCATGCTATTAACTCGCCAAAAAAAAGGTCGCCAGGTTGAATCATTGAATGCGGCACCCCGCGAATCAACCTGTGATTGAGTTGGTTAGGTGGACAGTGGTATCACCAACCCACCAGGGTTCAAATCCTGGTGCTCGCATTATTCCTGGATTTATTTCAGGATTTCCGGCGGTGCGCTTTCAGTGAGAGAAGACATTCCCGTCGACGACGAAGCGCCTACGGTGACTTCGTAAATCTCAAGATGATATGTCGGCTCAGTCTTTCGAAGGTGCTCATAGGGATAAGATGTGCGTGTGTGCGTTCATAGGGGTGAGTATATGCGCGTGTATATGAGCGCTATTAAAAAAAAGAATGCGGCACCCCTGTATTCAGGGTTCGACATTGCAGCTGAATTGGCCACGTGCCAAATCCACCCACGTCGGCACAAATAGAGCGCCGGGCCGGCATCCTCTTTCCGCTCCGCGCCCATATGCCTCTGCCCCGACCCTTGTCGCTTTTCCCTTCGCCTCACTCCTACTAAAACTCAAGGCGCGCACGCCCCACGCCGAACGCACGGCCACCGCCATTGCCCCAGGCACCTTTTCTCCTCTCCCACCCCACGCCCGAACGACCCCCATGGAGTCCCTGCTTGCGGCGCTCCCGGCGGGCGGAGGAGGTGCGGTCGCTGCCGCTGCCGCGGCCGTCGGCGGGCTGGCCGCGGCCGCCGCGCTCGCCGCCAAGGCCGGCGTCGTCGGGACGGGCCGGACCAACGCGCCCCCAGGTGACGATCCTCCCACCCAATCTCGTCAGAATGCACGCCTCTCGACCTGCGGCCTATCCTGTGTTGTTCTCTTGCTATCGCGCTGCCTTTTTTGTTTATATTTGGAAGTGCTGGCCAACTATTTCCTCTGTTTCGAAGTCCAACATCAGTCCGGACCTCTCGAACCGAATCACTCACTTTTTTCAATTCCTATTTAAAAATTGACAATTATCTCCTGATTGACAAGATTCTAAGATTCCTTCAATCAAAAACGACAAAGGAGAGAGCATCATAGCGTTTTTCTTCTTCCATGTTGTACGTATGCTCGTATACATGTAGCAGAGCATGCCATACTTGGGCTTTTATGCCACAATTTTCTTTAGGTTCCTATATAGGATATTCTTGAGTTATTTTCTATGTGTTCAGGTATAGTACTGTAGATATTTATCAGGTGAAAAATGACTGTCACCGTCGACGTGGAAATCATGCACACGTAGAAGTTTATAAACTTTTATAAAAGAATATACAACATGTTGTAAGTCCATAAAACTTCAAGGTCAAGCTCAATCGGATTTACAAGATCTAAGATATCTTTTTACTATTGCCAAATTATTGGTTTTGAAGTCTTAGAGGCTTCTGGATAAGCATGATCACCTTCTCCGAATAAGTGATCCGCGAATTTAGACATTTTAAATCTTAAGCAATTAGTGCTTATACATGCTTCTTTCTTATTTTGGGCAAAACCTTTAAATACTTGCTGTATCTTTTATCTTTTATTACCTTCCATTCGTAAATGCATGAAAGCATGCAGTCAAATTTCTGCAATTTTGACCATTAATAAAACGGGATTGCTAAATCTCAGTCGACTAAGACTTAACCAAGTCTCAGTCCATGTTATATTCGTGAGATCTTACATGAAGATCCGTGCAAAATTTCTTTTAAATTTTTCTTTCTTCTTTTTATATGTTCTATCACTTGACTGAGACTTGGTTAAGTCTTAGTCGAGTCAGATCTAGCCACACTTAATAAAATATTAAAACTGGTTGTAAGGCTGGAACAGTATTTTTAGATTTGTGATGAAAGATAATTCTATAATATATTTTTTTAAGTCTATACTAATATATACATATAAAAAATAACGGTTAAAGGTGTATGCTGGAAATCCTGTCAATGTCCAAAACGACATCCATTTATGAACGAAGGAACTGTTTTTTGTTTAAATTTTTTTACAGATTTATCCACAAGTCATTTGGAAAATAACACATAGCTAGCTTTTCATGACTAACTCCCTAGACATAAGAACATGTCAACATAAAGAATCTTTTACTTCACACCATTCCAAGAAGATCCTTTTTTTTTCAATCCAATTTCCAAGTCCCTTTTGGTCCCCATGCATGGGCAGTGAGCAGTCCGGTTGGCACTTTCACAAGGAAAAGTGCTCCATAAGCTCAAAGACGGAAAGCTACACGATTGATTGAAAAGAAGCGATGAGATGTTACTGTCATAAATGATAGGTTCACTTATCCTCTACTTTTTGCAGAACAGATAAAGAACATATAGCTATATTCCTGAGCAGTCCACAGCTGTGAGCTTTTACTATTTTTATTAAAACAAGAGAAAGCAAATCTGCCGATAGAAACAACTCAATATGTTTTCTCATTTTCATGTGTTTTTATGCAAGCACTCCACCGCCCCGTTTGGAATAAAAGGAATTCCCCGACTCCTACGGAACACATACTGTTCTGAACTTTTCCAAATTCATGTGATACATATGTCCTTGCCAAAATAAATGTGATATATGCATATATATGTTCAGCAAACAATTTATTTTATTTGGGGGGGGGGGGGGGGGGGGGGCAATGAAATGGAATGGAATGCTTCTCTTGGCTGTCACAGTTTTGGTAGGTTCCTATTTACTTTTGGCCTGGAGAGTGAAGTTCCTGGATAGCAACAGGTGAAAACAACGAGTCCAGAGGTTCCTCTGTCAGTCGCAGTAGATTCCCAAATCATGCTTATCAAACACATCTGATAATAGCTACTCCCTCCGATCCAAAATAAGTGTCATGGAACTAAAACCACGACACTTATTTTGGATCCGACAGAGTATTAGACAAGGCATGTTCCCTGCTTTATGACAGCACAATTGCTTTATACGTGTTATGCATAGGACGCACAAATCAATTACTATTTGTTTTAGATCAAATGGCAACTACTGTAGATTGGAAACAGGAGCATTGTGAACAGAAGTAGTTTTACCACAATATATTGTGCTAAACAGCAATTTTACCAAATTCTGGAAGCAATAATTGCTATATCGAAAATATGACGGTTGGATTGTCCTAGATACATGCTGACCCCTACTAGTGATGTGGATTATTCTAGTGTTCAACAATCACCTTCTTTTGATACTGGCTTATTTAAGTCTCCATGACCTCCCAGTAAAGTTGTGCCTGCTAGAAAAATCTACGACACAATTTATATATGCTGTATCATTGTATGATTGTAACTTTGTAAGGCCGTCTCACAATAAAAAAAAAGAAGGGCAGCCTGGTGCACGTAGCTGCTGCTTGTGCAGGGTCCGGGGAAGGGTCCGACCACTTTGCGTCTATAGTACGCATCCTTTCCCTACATTTCTGCAAGAGGCTGTTTCCATAACTCGAATCCGTGACCTCATGGTCACAAGGCAACAGCTTTACCGCTGCGCCAAGGCTCCTCTTCTAAGGCCGTCTGACAATACTTACTGAAAATACTTAAGAAAAAGAGAGAAAATAATTACCTACTTAATTTATTTGCATGAATGTAATTTTTAATCATGTATGCGGACGAATTATCGAACTGGTTTGTTTGAAATATAAATTATGTCCTTCAAATTAATACGGCTAATTCTACTGCAAGGAAAAACTAAACTCTCCTGTGGTTAATTTAATTGTCATACAGCTGTTCCTGGTTTACCGCTTATTGGAAATCTGCACCAGTTAAAAGAGAAGAAACCCCATAAGACCTTCGCAAAATGGTCTGATATTTATGGGCCAATATACACCATAAAGACTGGGGCTTCATCAGTAGCTGTGCTCAACTCTTCTGAAGTAGCCAAGGAGGTAATACGGAAGCTGTCTTTTTTTTCATAATTCACTTGTTAATGTACTTTTAGGTTCTAATACAAAATATCATCTTTTGCACTTTTGGGTAATTGTGGCAACTTGGGCTTTTAGTCTTCTGACTGATTTTTGGCATTTACTCTGTATGCTTTTGTTGGCATTATCTCAGCGAATTTTCTTTTAAATGGAAAATATAATAATTCAAACCTAGATACAAGAGTTCTTTTGTCACCGCAGAAATTGAACTTCAAAGCTAATATAATCATTATATTTACCTCTCTTTTTCTCATGCTAGAGACAAACCCAGGATTCTAACGAGCTTTTTAAAAAAACAGAGGATTCAAACAAGTTATGAACTGACCTCTTTCCCCCAAGAACTACCCAGAAACAATTATGAAGCTACAAGGTAGCCCAGATTAATACACAAAATACGCATGTAGTTATTGATTTATGCTGTGATGCAAAATTGAGAAATGATAGAAGCATCGCACAAATGTGTCGCACTTGACCAGAACATCTATTCTTTTCTCAATATGCAGGCTATGGTTGCGAAATACTCATCCATTTCTACTCGTAAGCTACCTAAAGCATTGTCAGTGCTGACTCGTGATAAAACGATGGTTGCTACAAGTGACTACGGTGACTTCCACAAAATGGTGAAGCGTTTAGTTATGTTGGGCATGTTGGGCTCTTCTGCTCAGGTACAAGTCTTAACACTTAGGAAATTATACAGTTTAGTGGCCACCACTTGCATATGTTTACGCATTCAGTTAATTAACGTTTCATGGTGAAATGGTTGCAAAATGTGTAGAGACAATTTAGGGACACAAGAGACATGATGATGGACAACATGTTAAGCACTTTCCATACGTTGGTGACTGACGACCCACATTCTCCTCTGAACTTCAGAGAAGTTTTCAAGGACGAGCTGTTCCGCCTGTCCTTGATCCAGGTAAGTCTACAAGCTTCATAATAGTGTGCTCATGCATTGTGACGCTACTACCAGTTTCTTGATTTGAATCAGTCTTCAGATACTTCGTTTATTATATGCGATAATGAGAGTGCACGCTACAATTACAGAGTTTAGGCGAGGATGTGGGTTCAGTTTATGTGAAGGAGTTTGGGAGGGAGATATCGAAGGATGAAATCTACCAGATCACTGTGGTTGACATGATGATGTGTGCAATCGATGTTGATTGGAGGGATTTCTTCCCATACCTCAGCTGGATTCCCAACAAAAGCTTCGAAAACAGAGTACTTATCACAGAATCTAGGCGAACCGCGGTGATGCAAGCCTTGATCCATCAACAGAAGAAAAGAATTGCGCGCGGCGAGGTGGCAACAACGCACATAGCTTCTAACTGTTTATTTCTGATCCAGTTCTCCTATCTGTTCATTGATCATCTTGCTGCGATAAAATTGTGATATACAGGCCAGGGCATCCTATCTGGACTTCTTGCTGGCAGAGAAGGCACTGACAGATGAACAGTTGATGATGCTGGTGTGGGAGGCAGTCATCGAGGCTGCAGATACTACTTTGGTGACGACCGAGTGGGCAATGTATGAGCTTGCTAAAAACCCAGAAAAACAGGCGAGTTTCCTACTCTGCTCTGGTTTAGTCTTGTCGGTACCAAATTGTTAACAGAAATATTCTGGGCACATCAGGATCGGCTCTACCAGGAGATCCGGGAGGTGTGCGGCGACGAGACGGTCACCGAGGATCACGTGCCACGGCTGCCGTACCTCAGCGCCGTGTTTCATGAGACGCTAAGGTTCCATTCTCCTGTCCCACTGGTGCCTCCAAGGTTTGTCCATGAGACCACCAAACTGGCCGGCTACGACGTCCCAGCCGGCACCGAGGTATCTATCTATTACTGTACATACTACATACTAAAAGTACATGACGAAACCGGATAAGGAGCTACATACAACACTCATAATTGATTATACAAGAAGTTTCGGCTGTTGGCCGTGGATTTCTGAAAAGATGGCTCAATTTTTTCAGATAGTCATCAATCTGTTCGGGTGCAACATGAACAAGAAGGATTGGGAGGAGCCCGAGGATTGGAGGCCGGAGAGGTTCATGGATGGGAGGTTCGAGGCCGCGGACATGTACAAGACCATGGCATTCGGCGCCGGGAGGAGGTCCTGCGCCGGAAGCCTGCAGGCGACGACCATCTCGTGCGCTGCCATTGCGCGCTTCGTGCAAGACTTTGCCTGGAGGCTCAAGGAAGGCGACGAGGACAAGGTGGACACCGTGCAGCTCACCAGCTACAAGCTCCATCCGTTGTACGTGTATCTCTCACCGAGAGGGAGGAAGTGAATTAATGCCAGCTTTGGTTTGGTAATGAGGTGCTGGATTTGCTCTTTACAAACTTGGCCAAACAAGATGGCAGTATGATATAAGTTTATAATGCCTAATGGTTTGCTTGAACAATTTGTTTGTGTCTTTAGTTTGTCTATGATTAGTTTTTTTAAAATTTTTGTGATGGTAAAGATAAATCTCTCTCTGCCTAGGCATTCGAAGATGCATCCAACACAAATTCTTACAACCATTTCAATATTCGCGTCATAAGGCGACAAAGAAAGTGAGGAAACTACATGATCATAGAAGGAAATCAAACGCTGTTAGCTCGTGTTCAGATGGTTGTTGTTGTAGTAAAGGCCATGATCATATTTTTTTTCTGATAAAGAACACTTTCGTTAACTTTAAAATGTAGCGTCAAGAGGATACAATCATGATGAGCAACAGTCGGCCTCTGCATTTTTAGAATGCACATAGCCAAAACACAAACTGTTTGACAAAAGAAAAGAAAAAAAAAACGACATATTAGCAAACATCATGATGAGCAGCGGTGAAGTCCTGTATGACCGACACTATTCCTCTGTTGATGAAGGTGGTCGTTCGATGGGAAATTACGCTGCCATCCATGTTGTTAAAAAACTCTCCCTAATTACCCTCTGCAATCTCTCGTGCACGCCGTGAATAACGGTTGGTACTCCGTTCGGTGTACTGTACACAGCATATGAAACCAGCACCTACAACAAAAAATTACTTGCAAAGGCGAAGCGTTTTTGCTGTGAAAAACAAAATCATTTCATGATAGTCATAGCGACCATAATAAGTACTCCCTCCGTTCCAAATTACTCGTCGTGGTTTTAGTTCAAATTGAACTAAAACCACGACGAGTAATTTGGAACGGAGGGAGTAAGACGCTTCCACCCTCATTAGGGTACTAATCCTATTTGGAATTTCATCCAACAGTGACTATAGTATTGGCAGCACTTGTAGGCAGATACAAATTGAACACATTTGGATCACTGACCACATAGAGCATACAAACTTGCATGAAAAAAGAGGTGTTTGATTATTTCATGATAAGTACAAAAACTATACTCCTTGCTTCATTACCAGTTGCGACACGTGAGATTGTTTTTGGTTAGCGCAACTTCCAACCAGTTAGCATAGCAAACCGTCAGCAGGCCAGACTTGGGCAAAAGCCTGACCATGATTTATTTCCTAAGAAAGTGCTTGTGCATTTAGAAATATATTCAAGGATTTTGAAAAAAAATCGTGTGTTTGAAAGTGCTCGCTGATTTAAAAATGTTCCAGAATTTAAAAGAATTTCATGACTTAAAAATGTTCATGATTTTTAAATTTTAGAAAATGTTCACAAAGTAAACATATTCACTAATTTTAAATAATTTCCACAAATTTGGATGATTTTTTTTATTAATTTCAAGAAATAATCGTGAATTTAAAATGTACATAATTTTTAAAAGTGTCTAGGAATTTAAAAAGTGAAAAAGGATAAGAAACAAGAAAAACAAACAAATATCTTTTTAAAGAACAACTGCAGAAATAAATAAATAAAACTAGTACAGCCAGCAAGGAAAAACATACAAAAAATAAGAAGAAGAAATAGTCAGAAGCTTTCCAAAATTGGTCGAAACATCATCTATATGGGACGGCCTAGTAGGACGTGCCACACTCGGAATAGGAAGAATATGTTTGGACCTCTTCGTGGATAATAACCCTACTCATGTGTATGGCTTGTGTTTTGTTAGACTCTATGGTCCTCGGCCCACTAAATCATGTATCTCAGCCCAACAAATTTCTGAAATCTCAAAGGCCCATCTGTATCTCAGCCCAACAGAATTTCCAGCACGCCTCAGCCCAGAACTTTTAGTAAATTAGCACCATCGATCGGTCAAATTCAGAAGTTTGCCCGAAGTAGTTAGAGAAAGGCCCAACTGCTTTTGTTCCGAGTGCACCTGCAAAGCCAGAGAGTAGGTTGCCATTTTTGGGCTTGCGACCCCAGAAAGGTTCAGTCTATCATTCCGCTAAAAAAATGCTCCCTTCGTCCCATAATATAAAGACATTTTTTACACTACACTAGTGTAAAAAAATGCCCCTAATATATTATAGGACAGAGGGAATACTTATCATAAAGCTTCCCATTTCTTAAAAAATAATAATCATGAAGCTTCTGTAAGGGCATATTTATCCTCAAGGTGTTTTGGTGATTAATGACAATGCATTTGCGGAATAATCGTGTACCTTGAGTATTTAGATATTTCATTACTAGGCGCAAGACGGTTTGGTGCCCCTCGAAGATTATTGAAGACGGCGTTTTTCTATGTTCCTTTTTCGGTGGATTTGAGTCGTAGGAAAGCCGTACTATTAACAGGGGGTTCGATTTGGAAAGGTTTGGATGGAATCGTCACGTACACGTTTACTCCTTTTTGCACCGCCTTTCCCTTAGCAGTATGGAGCATCCTCCGTTTCTTCGTGTTTGTGCAAAAAGAAGAATTCCTAGTGTTGTTGTTCTGGGGCATGCGATAGTACTGCTCTTCGAAGCAGTAGTACCGCATGCCACTGCGGTAGTACCGCAGGTGGTCACGGTAGTACCGCTCCTTGGGAGCCGTAGTACCGTGAGTCCTGGTCCGGCACAGCATCATAAGCGGAAGTAGGGGCGGATGTAATTTTTTACATCCGCTCCTTGCGCGGTAGTACCGCGTGCCTTGTGCGGTAGTACTGTGTCGGATTTTTGCACTGTTTGAAAGTCAGCGGAAGTTGCCACGAACGTTTTTTTATTTGTCCGCGCCCTTCCCAGGCTAGTCCAATCCTGCCTTGCGGTAGTACCGCAAGGGGGTGCGGTAGTACCGCGCGAGCGGCAGTACCGCCCCAGCGTCTTTGCTACAGGCCTGGGCTAGCTCCTGTCGTGGCCACGGTAGTATCGCGGCTAGCTGCGGTAGTACCGTGAGCCCTTGCAGTAGTACCGCTGGTGTGGTGCGGTAGTACCGTAGGTTGCGGGCTGGTTAAATGGATAACGGTTGGATTTGTCTCTCCATTATATAAGGGGTGTCTTCTTCTCCGAGTTGACTACCTCTTCCAACCCTAAGCTCCATAGTTGCTCCAAGCTCCATTTTCTCCCGATCTCTCTCCCTAACCAATCAAACTTGTTGATTTTCTAGGGATTGGTTGAGAAGGCCTCGATCTACACTTCCACCAAGAGAAATTCGATTCCCCCCACTAATCCCTTGCGGATCTTGTTACTCTTTGGTGTTTGAGCACTCTATATGGTTGAGGTCACCGCGAAGCCATATTCCATTGTGGTGAAGCTTCGTGGTGTTGTTGGGAGCCTCCGATTAAGTTGTGAAGATTGCCCCAACCTTATTTGTAAAGGTCCGATCGCCGCCTCCAAGGGCACCAATAGTGGAATCACAGCATCTCGCATTGTGTGAGGGTGTGAGGAGAATACGGTGGCCCTAGTGGCTTCTTGGGGAGCATTGTGCCTACACACTGCTCCAACGGAGACGTACTTCCCTTCAAAAGGAAGGAACTTCGGTAACACATCCTCGTCTTCACCGGCTCCACTCTTGGTTATCTCGTACCTTTACTTATGCAAGCTTATTTGTGTTATTTCCCTTGCTTGCTTGTGTGCTTGTCGTTGTTGCATCATATAGGTTGCTCACCTAGGTGCATATCTAGACAACCTACTTTGATGCAAAGTTTAATTTGGTAAAGAAAAGCTAAAAATTGTTAGTTGCCTGTTCACCCTTCCCCCTCTAGTCAACTATATCGATCCTTTCAATTGGTATCAGAACCTCTTCTCTTTACTAAGGACTTTGTCGTCCGAAGAGTATGGTTGGCACCATAGACGGTGTGGAGGAGCACTCCAGTGTGAATCCGATCTCGTCTACGGGCGATGGGGGAACCGCGGTCTCTGGTGAGGAATTCAATGTGGCTTTGGACACATTGAAAACCTCCATGACGACCGAGGTTGAAAGCATGTTTAATAAATTTCTAGAAGGGCTTAAACTATCCACCGCACCGTTAAAAGTGGGTGATCCCACCAACAAGGTGACGGATGCTAACTCCGACAAGGGGGAAGCTACTAGTGAAAAGGCTCCTTCTTCTAGTGGTAAAAATGGCACCGGCATCTTTGCCCATGTGGAACCTCCACTTGTTTATGGTGGACCGATTCCTTCTACTCATTTGAATCATGCCGGTCCTCCCCCTAAGATTGTGAAAAATGAGGACTCTGATTCTTGGCTCTATCATTTTAAGCGTCATTTAAATCATGTGAATACTAATCTTTGAAGAATCATTGAAGAAGGTTTCTATCCGCATGACCGAAGCAACTTCACTCCTAGAGAAGCCGAGGACAATCAATTCAATGAGAATGCTCTCTTCATCATCCAAGATGCAATTCCACCCGAAGATCTTCCTCACCTCCGGCCCTTCGCCATGGCGAAAGATGCATGGCACCAAGTTGTTTCCCTCTACAGGGGAAGTGCAAGCATTCAACGCTCCAACTATGAAGTGGTGCAAGATGAAGCCGATGAGTTTACAATGAAAGAAGATGAAGAACCTCGTGAGCTTTATCAGAGAGTAACCAAACTCGTGGTCTCACTCCGAAATCATGGGAGCAAGGACACGGATGACAATTGGATCAAGCGCAAATTCCTCAAGGCAATGATGCCTTACCACAAGGCCATGTCCTCCGTCATTCGTCAAAGGCCGGACTTTCACACCTTGTCCTCAAGTGAAGTGTTGGATGAGCTTGTGGCTATGAGTATCTTGGACAAAACCGCCGACAATGCAGTGCTACGTTCTCAAAGAGCAAAGAAGCCCAACCTTGCATTAAAAGCCAAGGTTAGGGTGGAAGAAGAGGAGAGCAACCCCGAAGATACAAAGTATGCCTATCATGAACACATGGCTCTTGCTTCAAGGCAATTTTGGAGCAAGAAGAACTCAAGGCCCAACTTCAACAAGAACAACTCAAGTGGCGCGAAGGTCAAGCAACGTATGAGGACTTGCTATAATATTGGCAATGTGAGTCATTTTGTTGCGAAATTCCCTTATGAGAAGAGGGAAGACAATGGTGGCAAGCTCATCCGAAAGGACAAAGCCAAGTCTTTCCCCAACAAGAGCAACTTCACCAAGAAGACTCCTCCCAAGGCGTTGGTGGTACAAGAAGAGTACAACGAGGATGATGATGATGAAGATGGCGAGTTGGTTGCCATGGCCTCCATTGCCATTGCGACAACTCCACGGGTGTCACTTTTTGGCTCACCCAATGAGAACATCACCGCTAAGTGCCTCATGGCTAAAGCCACCAACAAGGTAACCCACAACATCAAAACCACCATGATTAATAATCCTTCTTTGACGGATTGCATTGATGAATATGAGGGATCTAATGTGGAGGAAAATGAGTTTGAGTCCTTTATGGGTAAGCTTAAGGGTAAATCCAAGAAGCACTTCGTTGCTCTCTTGGAACAGCTTGGTGAAGCCAATGACATGATCGAGGCTCACGAAGATACTATCTCCAAGATGGAGGGGCATAGTAGTGACTATGCCGATGAGATTTCGGGTCTTTCCAATGCTCTTGAGGAAGAGTGTAGTCTTCATTTGGCTCTTGAGGAGTCACACAACGTTGATCACGCTAAGTTAAAGAAATATCTTGATCATGCTCTTGTTGTTTCCCGTGTGCTAAACTCCGAGAAGGACAAGCTTGGGGTTGATCTTGCTAGACTCAAGGAGGAGTTTGACTTATTTGACAAGGCTCACAAGGTCTTGAAGGGTGCTCATGCTAGCCTCAAAGAGTCTCATGATCAACTTCAAGTAAAGCTAACCAAGGAGAAAGCCACTTTTCCTCATATGATGTTAATTGATAATGCAAATGCTACTAACCCATGTTGTGAGCATGTGCATATTGTTGAGGAGAATGCTAAGTTGAAGGGGCAACTTGAGAAAGGTCTTGTGTCTTGCATACAAGGCGAGAAGAACCTCAATGACCTTTTGAGCAACCAAAAGGAAGTTGTGGCCAAGGAAGGGATTGGGTACGTGCCCAAGTCCAAGAACAAGAAGAAGAATGACAAGGCCAAACGACCTCCTCCTCTCAAGCAAACCTTTGTGAAGGAGGGAGAGGGTGCTACTAAGGAGAAGAATAAGAACACCGTGAAGGGTAGTGATGCCAAGAAGGGCAACTCTTCCCTCCCCAACAAAGCCGGCGACTTTAACCCTTCTTATATGTTGTGTCGTGCTAGTGATGGGCATGTTTATGACAAATTTGTTGGTTCTCCTTATGAGTACATTGAATGGTCTATTTGGGTTCCTAAGACCCTTGTTACTAACATCAAAGGACCCATTACAAAATGGGTACCTAAAACCAAGCATTGATCTCTTGTAGGTGTTTGCTTCCGGTGGGGGATCATGGTTGCTCGATAGTGGAGCTACTAATCATATGACCGGAAGCAAGGACTTGGTGGTGGATGTGCAAAAGATTCCATCCATGCCAACCAACGTCGAGTGGGGTGATGCCTCGTCCTCTAAGGTATTGGGACTCGGCAAGGTTGTCATTTCTCATGATCTCACGACCGAGAAGGTCATGCTTGTTGAGTCCCTTGCATACAATTTACTTTCCATTCGTCAACTTGCACTCATGGGTTTTGCCACCTTCTTTGATGTTGATACCGTGGCCCTCTTGTGGAGCAAGACTCTTAAAGTAGCCTCTGTTCGGCATGTCGAGAACGGTCTCTATGTGATTAACTTTTCAGAGCGACTCACTAAGACCGCAACATGCCTAATGGCTAAAGTTGACGTGGGATGGCTTTGGCATCGCCGTTTAGCCCATGTCAATATGAGATCTTTGCAAAGTCTTCTCAAGGGGGACCATGTCCGTGGACTAACAAATGTTAGTTTTTCCAAATATCGTGCTTGCAGTGCTTGTATCGAAGGAAAGCTACATGAAAAGGCTCACCCTCCCACGACTATCATTTACTCGAAGAGGCCTTTGGAGCTCCTTCAGATGGATCTATTTGGGCCTCCATCTTTTGATAGTATTGGGGGTAGGAAGTATTGCTTGGTGATTGTGGATGATTATTCAAGATACACTTGGGTATATTTCTTCAAGAAGAAGAGTGAGACCCAACAAACCGTCATTGACTTTGCAAATGAAGCTCAACGTCAACACAATGCAAAGATCTTGACAATAAGAAGTGACAACGGCACCGAGTTCAAGAACTACACCTTGGATGAGTTTCTTAGTGATGAGGGGATCAAGCATCAATATTCCGTACCTTACACCTCTCAACAAAATGGTGTAGCGGAGAGGAAGAACCGGACATTGATGGATGCGGCAAGGACCATGATGACGGAGTTCAAGTCTCCATACAACTTTTGGACCGAAGCCATCAACACCGCGTGTCATGCATCCAATCGGCTCTACCTCCGCAAAGGCTTGAACAAGACTCCATATGAGATACTCACCGGTAACAAGCCCAACCTAAAATACTTCCGGGTGTTCAGGTGTAAGTGTTTCATTCTCAAGAAAGGTGTTGATTTGTCTAAATTTGAGGCTAGAGCTCATGAGGGCATATTTGTTGGTTGTGCTACAAACTCCCATGCTTACCGTGTCCTCAATAAGTCCACGGGACTTATTGAGGAGACATGTAACGTGGAGTTTGATGAGAATAACGGCTCCCAAGCGGAGCAAAGTGGCACTTGTGATGTAGGTGATGAAATTCCTCCCCAAGCCATAAGAAGAACGGGTGTTGGTTTTATCCTACCTATTGAGGATCCCCTTGTGGCCGAAGGATAAGGACAATGTTCCACTCCCGTGGAGCCATCACCAACTCAAGGCCACATGCTTCCGAAGAACAAAGTGAAGTCCCTCAACCTCATGAACAAGACCAAGGGCAAGATCAACCCCAAGATGGTGTTGAATCACCAAGCGATGCCCAAGGTCAAGTTCTATCATCCAAGCAAGTTCAAGATCAAGAGCAAGCTCAAGATCAAGAACGAGCTCAAGACGACGCTCAAGATGATCAAGATCAAGTGATCACTCCTCAACTCTCTCCAGAGGAGGAATTAGAGCGTCGTGCCGCCAAGATCGCATCCAAGCTATCCACCAAAGATCATCTCATGACAAATGTGCTTGGAAGCTTAAGAAAGGGGGTAAGCACTCATAGAAAATTAGCAAACTATTGTGAACATCACACGTTTGTCTCTTGTGTTGAACCCCAAAAGGTCTATGAGGTGCTCGAGGATCCGGATTGGCTCAATGCCATGCATGAAGAACTCAACAACTTCGAGCACAACAAGCTGTGGAGATTGGTTCCAAGGCCAACGGGGAACCATAATGTCATTGAAACCAAGTGGATATTCAAGAACAAGAAAGATGCTCATGGGATCATCATTCGCAACAAGGCTCGTTTGGTGGCACAAGGCTACTCTCGAGCCGAGGGTATCGACTACGGTGAAACCTTTGCTCCCGTTGCTCGCCTTGAATCCATTCACATGTTGATTGCATATGCTTCTCATGATAACTTTAAGTTACAACAAATGGATGTGAAGAGTGCTTTTCTTAATGGTCCTATTAATGAGTTGGTATATGTCAAGCAACCCCCGGGTTCGAGGATCCCTATTTTCCCGATCATGTGTACCAACTCGATAAGGCACTCTATGGCCTTAAGAAAGCCCCACATGCGTGGTATGACCACCTTACCGAGTTGTTGCAAGATCGTGGTTTTGAAAAATGGGAAAATCGACCCCACTCTTTTTACTAAGAAGGTCAAAGGGGAGTTGTTTGTGTGCCAACTATATGTTGATGATATTATCTTTGGTTCCCCTAACAAAGCTTTCAATGAGGAATTTGCCGCACTCATGACCTCCAAGTTCAAGATGTCCATGATGGGAGAGTTGAAGTTCTTTCTCGGGTTCGAAGTCAAGCAACAAAGAGAAGGAACCTTCATCAACCAAGCCAAATACACTCAAGACATGCTCAGGAGATTCAAGCTAAGTGATGTCAAGCCGGCGTCCACTCCTATGCCCGTCAAATGCCAACTTGATATAGATCCCAATGGTAAAGCGGTGGATCAAAAGGTATATCGCTCCATGATTGACTCCTTGCTTGACCTTTGTGCATCTAGACCTGATATCATGTTGAGTGTGGGAATTTGTGCACGGTTTCAAGACACCCCTAAGGAAAGCCACTATGTGGCGGTCAAGCGAATCTTTCAATATTTGGCTCATACCCCAAATTTTGGCTTATGGTATCCAAGAGGATCTAACTTCAATCTTGTGGGGTATTCAGACTCCGATTGGGGGGAGACAAAGTGGATAGGAAGTCAACTTCCGGAGGGTGCCAATTTCTTGGTTGCTCTTTGGTGAGTTGGTCTTCCAAGAAGCAAAGTTGCGTGTCTCTCTCGTCCACGGAAGCAGAGTATGTGGCTGTCGGTAGTTGTTGTGCACAACTTCTATGGATGAGGCAAACTTTAAAGGATTACGGGGTCATTTGTGACAAAGTGCCTCTTTGGTGTGACAATGAAAGTGCCATCAAGATCTCTCTCAACCCGGTGCAACACTTCAAGATGAAGCATATTGAGATTCGGTATCACTTCATCCAGGATCATATTAGGCAAGGGGAGATTGAGCTCAACTATGCCAACACTCTTGATAACCTTGCAGATATCTTCATGAAGCCCTTGGATGAAGTAAGATTTCGCGAGTTAAGACATGAGCTATATATCATTGATTCGAGCAATGTTGCTTGAACCCGTGCACACCCCACCATACTCAACTTGTTATCTCGTTTAGGTGTAGGCATGGACATAGGGGGAGTGTTGTTCTCTCAATGAACTGTCCCTCTCCCCATTATGCATAAATTAATCAACTCTTTCACATTAGCCATTTTTTATGGTACTTGTGCTTCAAAGACGAGTTTTGGTCATGGGCCCAAGGATAATTCTTCGTGGTGCCATGCCAATTGACTCAAATATAGGTGGCTCCGGCCACCGCCCTCTCTTTAGAGAGGTTGTGTTGAGTGTCTTAGTCCTTCTCGTCTCTTGTCTTTCGTTTGTTGTGTCGTTCTTGTTTGAGTTGTCTCTTATGTCAGCCTTTTGGTGTGTCCGTTCTCTTGAAGGTTGCCTTGCAAAAGCTTCGTTTTCCCCTTCTTGAAACTTGCATCTTCTTGAGCACACGGTACTACCGCGGCCTACCACGGTACTACCGCGTGAGGAGCGCACGGTACTTCCGCACCCAGCGGGACAGTGATTTTTTTACTACCGCCTGGGGGAGCGGTACTATCGTCCTTGGTGCGGTACTTCCGCCCGGGCGGTACTACCGCGATGACGTGCGGTACTATCGCGCTGCCGAGGGCGCGTGGGGGTTAAGAGCGGGCAGGGGGAGTTCCAACTCCCCCATACGTACCCATTCGTCCTTTTCTCTCCCCGTGGTCTCTCTCTCTCTCGCTCGCTCAAGAACGGCGCCGGAGACCCTCGCCGAATCTCCATCTCCGGTCGCTCTCCTCGGATTCCGACCGGTGGGATCGTTCCCCACCACTTCCTCTTGCCATGGAACAAGGTTTCTCCCCAAATCCCTCTCTCTTTAGTTCGTCCTTTCGCTTCTAGGTTTTTGGGGAGATGCATGTTGTTCTTGAGATTTTAGGCCAAATCTTTGCAAGAGTAGGATGTAGGAGAGTAGTGATGCGTAGAAATTGTACTTGATATGTTGTCCTGCGGTAGATTTGATCAATCGTAGTACCGCCTCGTTGTCGCGGTTGTTCTTAGATTCAGTTGGTTCGGATCTGATGTCGTGCGGTACTACCGCATATTAGGTGCGGTACTACCGCTCGTGCGGTACTACCACTCCTCAGGCGCGGTACTACCACACGAGCCGCGGTACTAAAATTCTACTGCCGCTCCGAGCCCCGGTACTACCGTGCCACCGCGCGGTACTACCGCGACTAGGAGCGGCACTAAAATTTTAGTACCGCACGAACAGGCAGTACTACCGCTGATGTCAAATCTTCTTCATGGCAATTACCAAATGCACTTTCTACTTGTTTCACCTATTTTGTTGTGGTTTTTGCATTGATCCTTCTCGCTTCTCGTGTGTGTTTGTGTTTGTGTGTGTCTTAGGTGGTGGCTCCGGTGTCCCTGCTCGTCGTTCCAATCCAAGCTGTGACACGGGCTCCAAACGTCTGCGCAACCAAGAGGATGTTCCAGAGGGCTCCAATGCCCCCAAGCGCAATGTCAAGACCACTGCTAGCTAGTACAAGGAGCCGTCAAAGGGCATGGATGAGATACCTCTTGCTGAGTTTGTTTCTCGAAGGAATATCAACCCCTATGCAATTCCTCGTGCAAACTTCAGAGGGAATGAACTGTTCTAGACCAAGCAGTAGAATCTCATTTACCTAGATGTGATCAAGGCCAAGCAAAATATGTATGTGGATGTGCACTGGATTGACATGCATCACATGAGGGATGCTAAGCATCGTGACTACTTTGGTGAGGCCTTGGATCTCGTGGAGCAGTTTGCCATTAAGGATGTGATCTCTTTCCACCTGGACTTTGACCCCGAGCTGGTGGCTCAGTTCTTTGCTTCGGTCCACTTCCATACCGGTGAGGATCGGAGGATGACCTGGATGACCAATGGACGTCAGTTGACTGCTACTTGGAAGGAGTTCATGGATTTGCTCAAAGTTCCTGATGAGGGGCTTCACACGCCTGTTGGTGTTCACCCTCATGCCAACGCCAAGTCAGCTAGCAAGGACAAGCTTCAGCCGTTCTATGTTGAGAAGAAACTGGCCAATGACAAGACGACATGGGTGCTCAACCCGTTCCTTGACATCATGCACCGGGTCTTCCGCCACTCCCTCTTTCCACGCATTGGGGACAAGGAGAAGGTGCATGCCTATCTTGTGGACATGTTGCTCATTTGTGAGGAGGCGCGCGTTTCTCAGACACAACCACTTGATGTCTCACATATCATGTGGTGCGAGCTTCGGTTCGTGGTGTTCACCCGCAAGGTACCCATCTATGGTCCATATCTGTTCCTCTTGATATCGAAGACTTGGGAGAAGCTCTATCCCACTGAGGAGTTGTTGGCCCCTGACTGGATCCATCATGACCCCATCAGACTCCGCATCAAGCCCCAGTGGGCTAACACTACTACTCGTGCCGAGGCTGAGGCTGCTAAGAGGGCTGTTGATGAGGAGGAGATTGAGGAGGAGAATGTAGCTGAAGATAGCTCTGCTGGATATGCACCTCCCTCCACTGAGCCCTCATGGGCGAAGAAGCTGAAGGCCAAGATGAAGGCCTTGTTCTGCATGCAGCCAAGGGGCAGTACCGGACTCACGTTGCCTCCAAGGAGAGTCGCTGCCGCGACAAGAAGATCATGAGGGTTTTTGGAGAGGATGTTTCTGGTGGCTCCGAGGAGCACATCACTCCAGAGGCCGAATGGATGGCAAAACAAGGCTACAAGTGGACTGATTCTGAGGAGGAGCCCATCCCCGCTGCCGAGTCCGACGAAGAGCGTGCGAGCGACTACTCCGCTTGAGCCACTGATACGTCTCCAACGTATCTATAATTTTTGATTGCTCCATGCTATATTATCTACTGTTTTGGACATTATTGGGCTTTATTATCCACTTTTATATTATTTTTGGGACTAACCTATTAACCGGAAGCCCATCTCAGAATTGCTGGTTTTTTTGCCTATTTTAGGGTTTCGAAGAAAAGGAATATCAAACGGAGTCCAAACGGAATGAAACCTTCGGGAACGTGATTTTCTCAACGAACAAGACTCGGGAGACTTGGACCCTATGTCAAGACACAAAAGAGGAGGCCACGAGGTAGGGGGGCGCGCCCACCCCCACCAGGCGCGCCCTCCACCCTTGTGGGCCCCCTGTTGCTCCACCGACGTACTCCTTCCTCCTATATATACCTACGTACCCCCAAACGATCAGATATGGAGCCAAAAACCTAATTCCACCACCGCAACTTTCTGTATCCACGAGATCCGATCTTGGGGCCTATTCCGGAGCTCCGCGGAGGGGGCATCGATCACGTAGGGCTTCTACATCAACACCATAGCCTCTCCGATGAAGTGTGAGTAGTTTACCTCAGACCTACGGGTCCATAGTTAGTAGCTAGATGGCTTCTTCTCTCTTTTTGGATCTCAATACAATGTTCTCCCCCTCTCTTGTGGAGATCTATTCGATGTAATCTTCTTTTTGCGGTGTGTTTGTTGAGACCGATGAATTGTGGGTTTATGATCAAGTCTATCTATGAACAATATTTGAATCTTCTCTGAATTCTTTTATGTATGATTGGTTATCTTTGCAAGTCTCTTTGAATTATCAGCTTGGTTTGGCCTACTAGATTGATCTTTCTTGCAATGGGAGAAGTGCTTAGCTTTGTGTTCAATCTTGCGGTGTCCTTTCCCAGTGACAGTAGGGGCAGCAAGGCACGTATTGTATTGTTGCCATCGAGAATAACAAGATGGGGTTTTCTTCATATTGCATGAGTCTATCCCTCTACATCATGTCATCTTGCTTAATGCGTTACTCTGTTTTTAACTTAATACTCTAGATGCATGCTGGAAAGCGGTCGATGAGTGGAGTAATAGTAGTAGATGCAGGCAGGAGTCGGTCTACTTGTCTCGGACGTGATGCCTATATACATGATCATACCTAGATATTCTCATAACTATGCTCAATTCTGTCAATTGCTCAACAGTAATTTGTTCACCCACCGTAGAATACTTATGCTCTCGAGAGAAGCCACTAGTGAAACCTATGGCCCCCGGGTCTATCTTTATCATATTGATCTCCTACTACTTAGTTATTTCCTTTGCTTTTTACTTTGCCTTTATTTTACTTTGCATCTTTATCACAAAAATACCAAAAATATTATCTTATCATATCTATCAGATCTCACTCTCGTAAGTGGTCGTGTAGGGATTGACAACCCCTATTCGTGTTAGTTGCGAGGATTTATTTGTTTTGTGCAGGTACGAGGGACTCGCGCGTAGCCTCCTACTGGATTGATACCTTGGTTCTCAAAAACTAAGGGAAATACTTACGCTACTTTGCTGCATCATCCCTTCCTCTTCGGGGAAAACCAACGCAGTGCTCAAGAGGTAGCAAGAAGGATTTCTGGCGCCGTTGCCGGGGAGGTCTACGCAAAAGTCAACATACCAAGTATCCATCACATACCCTTATCTCCCGCATTACATTATTTGCCATTTGCCTCTCGTTTTCCTCTCCCCCACTTCACCCTTGCCGTTTTATTTGCCCTCTCTCTCTCTATCCTCCCTCTCTATTTGCCTCTTTTGGCCCGCTTGCTTTTTGTTTGCTTGTGTGTAAGTTCGTTTGCTTGTCGTTATGGCTAGTCCCTTATCTTCTTCATTGTCTCCCGAGAATGAAATTCTAAATTTTAAGCAAAGGGAGGGAGAAAATCTAAAAGATGCTTGGTATAGAATTTGCAATGCTCAAAATAGATCTACTAGGAAGCAATCTACTTCCGTTCTTTTTCGCAATTTTTATGTAGGCATTACTCCTTGGCACAGATATGTTCTTGATACTATTACCGGAGGGAACTTCTTGGGTAGCCATACTTTTGATTCTTATAATGCTATGATAGATTTATTTGGCTCTCCCCCTCTTTTGGTTAATGGAACTGTATTAACTTTATAGCATGTAATGCAAAGGCTTGAAATTATTGAAAATGAGGTTGCTACCGTAGAGTTAATTGAAAATTTGGATAAAAAGATCCACAGCCGAATCTCTCAATATGGATCTAAAGTAGGAGTTACTTTGAAAAATATTAAAGAAAAGGAACCCATAGTTAATGAGAAAATAAATCACGATTCCACTAGGATCGATAAACTTGAGGATATTATTACCAACTTGGGAACCGCTTTTTCTTCCGTAAAGAATACTCCAAGTCCTCCCACTAAAATTGCCAAGCTTATGTATGTTCCTAAAAATAAGGGTGAATCCTCTAGTAAGGAAAATGCGGATCTCAAATCTATAAGTATTCATCCCAATCTTTTTCCTATCATTAAGGAACCATTTGTTACAAATGAATTTTTCGATCTTGTGCCTAAAAGTTTTATAATTAATAAAAATAAATAAATTCCTAAATATGGTAGATGCCTCATTGAATAATTGCCTACCAAAGATGGCAATACCTAGATCTATTCTTGCTTGTTATGCTTAGCTAGGGGCGTTAAACGATAGCGCTTGTTGGGAGGCAACCCAATTTTATTTTTATTCCTTGCTTTTTGATCCTGTTTAGTAATAAATAATTTATCTAGCCTCTGTTTTGGTTGTGTTTTTTATGTTTAATTAGTGTTTGTGCCAAGTAGAACCGTTGGGAAGACTTGGGGAAAGTCCTGTTACACTTGCTGTAAAAAACAGAAACTTTAGCGCTCACGAGAACTGCTGTAATTTTTATTTGGAAAGTGAGATTAGTTAATTCTTTTTGCAGATGATTAATAGATAAATTCCTCACGTCCAGCAATTTATTTTAGAATTTTTGGGGTTCCATATCTTGTGCTAGCTACAGATTACTACTGACTGTTCTGTTTTTTACAGATTCTGTTTTTCGTGTGTTGTTTGCTTATTTTGATGAATCTATGGCTAGTCAAATAGTTTATAAACCATAGAGAATTTGGAATACATTAGGTATAACACCAATAAAAAATAAATAATGAGTTCATTACAGTACCTTGAAGTGGTTTTTTATTTTCTTTCGCTAACGGAGCTCATGGGATTTTCTACTTTAAGTTTTGTGTTGTGAAGTTTTCAAGTTTTGGGTAAAGATTTGATGGATAATGGAACAAGGAGTGGAAAGAGCCTAAGCTTGGGGATGCCCATGGAACCCCCAAGATAATATAAGTACACCTAAAAGCCAAAGCTTGGGGATGCCCCGGAAGGCATCCCCTCTTTCGTCTACTTCTATCGGTAACTTTACTTGGAGCTATATTTTTATTCACCACATGATATGTGTTTTGCTTGGAGCGTCTTGTATGATTTGAGTCTTTATTTGTTAGTTTACCACAATCATCCTTGCTGTACACACCTTTTGAGAGAGCCATACATGATTTGGAATTTGTTAGAATACTCTATGTGCTTCGCTTATATCTTTTGAGTTATATAGTTTTGCTCTAGTACTTCACTTATATCTTTTAGAGCACGGTGGTGGATTTGTTTTATAGAAAATATTGATCTCTCATGCTTCACTTAGATTATTTTGAGAGTTTTAAAAAGAATGGTAATTTTCTTAAAGTCTTAATATGCTTGGTGTACAAGATTAATAATAAAACTTTCTTATGAGTGTGTTGAATACTATGATAAGTTTGATGCTTGATAATTGTTTTGAGATATAAATATGGTGATATTAAAGTTGTGCTAGTTGAGTAGTTGTGAATTTGAGAAATAATTGTGTTAAAGTTTGTGATTCCCATAGCATGCACGTATGGTGAACCGTTATGTGATGAAGTCAGAGCATGATTTATTTATTGATTGTCTTCCTTATGAGTGGCGGTCGGGGACGAGCGATGGTCTTTTCCTACCAATCTATCCCCCTAGGAGCATGCGCGTAATACTTTGCTTTGATAACTTGTAGATTTTTGCAATAAGTATATGAGTTCTTTATGACTAATGTTGAGTCCATGGATTATACGCACTCTCACCCTTCCACCTTTGCTAGCCTCTCTAATACCGCGCACCTTTTGCCGGTATCATACACCCACCATATACCTTCCTCAAAACAGCCACCATACCTACCTATTATGGCATTTCCATAGCCATTCCGAGATATATTGCCATGCAACTTTCCACCGTTCCGTTTATTATGACACACTCCATCATTGTCATATTGCTTAGCATGATCATGTAGTTGACATCGTATTTGTGGCAAAGCCACCATTCATAATTCTTTCATACATGTCACTCATGCATCATTGCATATCCCGGTACACCGCCGGAGGCATTCACATAGAGTCATATTTTGTTCTAAGTATCGAGTTGTAATTGTTGAGTTGTAAGACAAATAAAAGTGTGATGATCATCATTATTAGAGCATTGTCCCAGTGAGGAAAGGATGATGGAGACTATGATTCCCCCACAAGTCGGGATGAGACTCCGGACGAAAAATAAAAAAAATAAAAAAAAGAGAAAGAAAAGAGGCCATAAAAAGGGAGAAAAGGCCTAAATAAAAAAATGAGAGAAAAAGAGAGAAGGGACAATGTTACTATCCTTTTACCACACTTGTGCTTCAAAGTAGCACCATGATATTCATAGTAGAGAGTCTCTCATGTTATCACTTTCATATACTAGTGGGAATTTTTCATTATAGAACTTAGCTTGTATATTCCAATGATGGGCTTCCTCAAAATGCCCTAGGTCTTCATGAGCAAGCAAGTTGGATGCACACCCACTTAGTTTCTTTTTGAGCTTTCATATACTTATAGCTCTAGTACATCCGTTGCATGGCAATCCCTACTCACTCACATTGATATCTATTGATGGGCATCTCCATAGCCCGTTGATATGCCTAGTTGATGTGAGACTATCTTCTCCCTTTTTGTCTTCTCCAAAACCACCATTCTATTCCACCTATAGTGCTATATCCATGGCTCACGCTCATGTATTGCGTGAAAATTGAAAAAGTTTTGAGAATGTCAAAAGTATGAAACAATTGCTTGGCTTGTCATCGGGGTTGTGCATGATTTAAATGTTTTGTGTGGTGAAGATGGAGCATAGCCAGACTATATGATTTTGTAGGGATAACTTTCTTTGGCCATGTTATTTTGAGAAGACATAATTGCTTTGTTAGTATGCCTGAAGTATTATTATTTTTATGTCAATATGAACTTTTGTCTTGAATCTTTCGGATCTGAATATTCATGCCACAATTAAGAAGAATTACATTAAAATTATGCCAAGTAGCACTCCGCATCAAAAATTCTGTTTTTATCATTTACCTACTCGAGGACGAGCAGGAATTAAGCTTGGGGATGCTTGATACGTCTCCAACGTATCTATAATTTTTGATTGCTCCATGCTATATTATCTACTATTTTGGACATTATTGGGCTTTATTATCCACTTTTATATTATTTTTTGGACTAACCTATTAACCGGAAGCCCAGCCCAGAATTGCTATTTTTTTGCCTGTTTTAGGGTTTCAAAGAAAAGGAATATCAAACGGAGTCCAAACGGAATGAAACCTTCGGGAACGTGATTTTCTCAACGAACAAGACTCGGGAGACTTGGACCCTACGTCAAGACACAAAAGAGGAGGCCACGAGGTAGGGGGCGCGCCCACCCCCACCAGGCGCGCCCTCCACCCTCGTGGGCCCCCTGTTGCTCCACCGACGTACTCCTTCCTCCTATATATACCTACGTACCCCAAACGATCAGATACGGAGCCAAAAACCTAATTCCACCGCCGCAACTTTCTGTATCCACGAGATCCCATCTTGGGGCCTGTTCCGGAGCTCCGCCGGAGGGGGCATCGATCACGGAGGGCTTCTACATCAACACCATAGCCTCTCCGATGAAGTGTGAGTAGTTTACCTCAGACCTACGGGTCCATAGTTAGTAGCTAGATGGCTTCTTCTCTCTTTTTGGATCTCAATACAATGTTCTCCCCCTCTCTTGTGGAGATCTATTCGATGTAATCTTCTTTTTGCGGTGTGTTTGTTGAGACCGATGAATTGTGGGTTTATGATCAAGTCTCTCTATGAACAATATTTGAATCTTCTCTGAATTCTTTTATGTATGATTGGTTATCTTTGCAAGTCTCTTTGAATTATCAGTTTGGTTTGTCCTACTAGATTGATCTTTCTTGCAACGGGAGAAGTGCATAGCTTTGGGTTCAATCTTGCGGTGTCCTTTCCCAGTGACAGTAGGGGCAGCAAGGCATGTATTGTATTGTTGCCATGGAGAATAACAAGATGGGGTTTTCTTCATATTGCATGAGTCTATCCCTCTACATCATGTCATCTTGCTTAAGGCATTATTCTGGTTTTAACTTAATACTCTAGATGCATGCTGGATAGCGGTCGATGAGTGGAGTAATAGTAGTAGATGCAGGCAGGAGTCGGTCTACTTGTCTCGGACGTGATGCCCATATACATGATCATACCTAGATATTCTCATAACTATGCTCAATTTTGTCAATTGCTCAACAGTAATTTGTTCACCCATCGTAGAATACTTATGCTCTCGAGAGAAGCCACTAGTGAAACCTATGGCCCCCGGGTCTATCTTTATCATATTGATCTCCTACTACTTAGTTCTTTCCTTTGCTTTTTTACTTTGCCTTTATTTTACTTTGCATCTTTATCACAAAAATACCAAAAATATTTTCTTATCATATCTATCAGATCGCACTCTCGTAAGTGGCCGTGTAGGGACTGACAACCCCTATTCGCGTTGGTTGCGAGGATTTATTTGTTTTGTGCAGGTACGAGGGACTCGCGCATAGCCTCCTACTGGATTGATACCTTGGTTCTCAAAAACTGAGGGAAATACTTACGCTACTTTGCTGCATCATCCCTTCCTCTCCGGGGAAAACCAACGCAGTGCTCAAGAGGTAGCAGCCACCACCTGTGTTGTAGGTGTCCTCTCTGCCTTTTTGGCATCTCGATGCCAAAGGAGGAGAGAGTGTAGGGATTTGCGTGTCGTGTCATGTTTTCTTCGCTTGTGTTTGTTCCGTTGAACCTTGTTTGCTTTGGTTTGGTTTGAGCTTGTTTGAGCTTGTGAGACTTATCTATCATATGGTGTAAGACATATGCACTCTATCTATCGCACCTTATTGAGCTTATGATATATTGTGCTACCTATATTATGCTCTTATTTACTATATTGCTTAGTGCTAGCATTATTATTGCAAGATATCCCATGTCTATAAAATATAGGGGGAGTATTGATCCTAGTATGTGTGCCGTGCAGTCCAAAGCACTTATCTAAATAGCACACATCTAGGGGGAGCCCATCTATATTTTAGAGATGTGTGGTTTGCTCATGTTCTATTTTTTTCTCCCTTGTGCAAAACCCGTTTCATCAATCCACCAAAAAGGGGGAGATTGTAAGGGCATATTTATCCCTAAGGTGTTTTGGTGATTGATGACAATGCATTTGCGGACTAATCGTGTGCCTTGAGTATTTTAGATATTTCATTACTAGGCACAAGACGGTTTGGTGCCCCTCGAAGATTATTGAAGACGTTGTTTTTCTACGTTCCTTTTTCGGAGGATTTGAGTCGTAGGAAAGCCGTACTATTAAGAGGGGGTCCGCTTTGGAAATGTTTGGGTGGAATCGTCACGTACGCATTTACTCCTCTTTGCACCGCCTTTCCCTTAGCACTATGGAGCATCCTTCGTTTCTTCGTGTTTGTGCAAAAAGAAGAATTCCTAGTGTTGCTGTTCTGGGGCATGCGGTAGTACCGCAGGTGGTCACGGTAGTACCGCTCCTTGGAAGCCGTAGTACCGTGAGTCCTGGTCCGGCACAGCACCATAAGTGGAAGTAGGGGCGGATGTAATTTTGTACATCCGCTCCCTGCGCGGTAGTACCGCGTGCCTTGTGCGGTAGTACCATGTCGGATTTTTGCACTGTTCGAAAGTCAGCGGAAGTTGCCACGAACGTTTTTTTATTTGTCTGCGCCCTTCCCAGGCTAGTCCAATCCTTCCTTGTGGTAGTACCGCAAGGGGGTGCGGTAGTACTGCGCGAGCGGCAGTACCGCCCCAGCGTCTTTGCTACATGCCTGGGCTAGCTCCTACCGTGGCCACGGTAGTACCGCGGCTAGCTGCGGTAGTACCGTGAGCCCTTGCGGTAGTACCGCTGGTGTGGTGCGGTAGTACCGTAGGTTGCGGGCTAGTTAAGTGGATAACTGTTGGATTTGTCTCTCCACTATATAAGGGGTGTCTTCTTCTCCGAGTTGACTACCTCTTCCAACCCTAAGCTCTACTGTTGCTCCAAGCTCCACTTTCGTCTGATCTCTCTCCCTAGCCAATCAAACTTGTTGATTTTCTAGGGATTAGTTGAGAAGGCCTCAATCTACACTTCCACCAAAAGAAATTCGATTCCCCCCACAAATCTCTTGCGGATCTTGTTACTTTTGGGTGTTTGAGCACCCTAGACGGTTGAGGTCACCGCGGAGCCATATTCCATTGTGGTGAAGCTTCGTGGTGTTGTTGAGAGCCTCCGATTAAGTTGTGGAGATTACCCCAACATTGTTTGTAAAGGTCCGGTCGCCGCCTCCAAGGGTACCAATAGTGGAATCACGGCATCTCGCATTGTGTGAGGGCGTGAGGAGAATACGGTGGCCCTAGTGGCTTTTTGGTGAGCATTGTGCCTCCACACCGCTCCAACGGAGACGCACTTACCTTCAAAAGGAAGGAAATTTGGTAACACATCCTCGTCTTCACCGGCTCCACTCTTGGTTATCTCGTACCTTTACTTATGTGATAACCCACAAGTATAGGGGATCACAACAGTTTTCGAGGGTAAAGTATTCAACCCAAATTTATTGATTCGACACAAGGGGAGCCAAAGAATACTCTCAAGTATTAGCAGCTGAGTTGTCAATTCAACCACACCTGGAAACTTAATATCTGCAGCAAAGTATTTAGTAGCAAAGTAATATGATAGTAGTGATAACGGTAACAAAAGGTAACAGTAGTAAAAGTAATGTTTTTGGTATTTTGTAACGATGATAGCAATAGCAACAGAAAAGTAAATAAGCGGAGAACAATATATGAAAAGCTCGTAGGCAATGGATCGGTGATGGAGAATAATGCCGGATGCGGTTCATCATGTAACAGTCATAACCTAGGGTGACACAGAACTAGCTCCAGTTCATTGATATAATATAGGCATGTATTCCGAATATAGTCATACATGCTTATGGAAAATAACTTGCATGACATCTTTTGTCCTACCCTCCCGTGGCAGCGGGGTCCTTACGGAAACTAAGGGATATTAAGGCCTCCTTTTAATAGAGAAACGGAACAAAGCATTAACACATAGTGAATACATGAACTCCTCAAACTACGGTCATCACCGGTAAGTATCCCGATTATTGTCACTTCGGGGTTAACGGTCATAACACATAATAGGTGACTATAGACTTGCAAGATAGGATCAAGAACACTCATATATTGATGAAAACATAATAGGTTCAGATCTGAAATCATGGCACTAGGGCCCCAGTGACAAGCATTAAGCATAGCAAAGTCATAGCAACATCAATCTCAGAATATAGTGGACACTAGGGATCAAACCCTAACAAAACTAACTCGATTACATGATAGATCCCATCCAACCCATCATCGTCCAACAAGCCTACGATGGAATTACTCACGCACGGCGGTGAGCATCATGAAATTGGTGATGGAGGATGGTTGATGATGATGATGGCGACGGATTCCCCTCTCCGGAGCCCCGAACGGACTCCAGATCAGCCCTCCCGAGAGGTTTTAGGGCTTGGTGGCGGCTCCGTATCGTAAAACGCGATGATTTCTTCTCTCTGATTTCTTCTCCCCGAAACACAATATATGGAGTTGGAGTTGGAGTCGGAGAGGCAACAGGGGGCCCACAAGGTAGGGGGCGCGCCCTAGGGGGGCAGGCGCACCCCCACCCTCGTGGAGAGGTGGTGGGCCCTGGCCTTCATCTTTTGCAGGTATTTTTCATATTTTCTGAAAAGTTGCTCCGTGAAGTTTCAGGTCATTCCGAGAACGTTTGTTTCTGCACATAAATAACACCATGGTAATTCTGCTGAAAACAACGCCAGTTCGGGTTAGTTCCATTCAAATCATGCAAGTTAGAGTCCAAAACAAGGGCAAAAGTGTTTGGAAAAGTAGATACGACGGAGACGTATCAACTCCCCCAAGCTTAAACCTTTGCTTGTCCTC
Source organism: Triticum urartu (assembly GCF_003073215.2). Taxonomy (NCBI): domain Eukaryota; kingdom Viridiplantae; phylum Streptophyta; class Magnoliopsida; order Poales; family Poaceae; genus Triticum; species Triticum urartu. The sequence continues at coordinate 531,126,037 of NC_053028.1, read as the reverse complement.
GAGCAATTCAGTTGATAAACTGAAAGTGATAAAGAAAAACTTTTACAAACTGTGTTTGCTCTTGTTGTTGTAAACATGTAAAGCCAGCATTCAAGTTTTTAGCAAGGATTATAACTAACCGCATTTGCAATAACGCGTAGGTCTCAAGTTTACTCATATCAATAGCATAATCAACTAGCAAGCCATAATAATAAATCTCGGATGACAACACTTTCTCAAAACAATCATAATATGATATAACAAGATGGTATCTCGCTAGCCCTTTCTAAGACCGCAAAACATAAATGCATAGCACCTTTAAAGACCAAGGACTGACTAGACATTGTAATTCATGGTAAAAGAGATCCAGTCAAGTCATACTCAATGTAAACTAACAGTAATGAATGCAAATGACAGCGGTGCTCTCCAAGTGGTGCTTTTTAATAAGAGGATGATGACTCAAGATAAAAGTAAATAGATAGGCCCTTCACGGGAAGCAGGGATTTGTAGAGGTGCCAGAGCTCGGTTTCGAAACAGAGGTGAATAATATTTTGAGCGGTATACTTTCATTGTCAACATAACAACCAAGGGATGGTGATATCTTCCATGCTACACACATTATAGGCGGTTCCCAAATAGAATGGTAAAGTTTATACTCCCCCTTCCACCAACAAGCATCAATCCATGGCTTGCTCGAAACAACGAGTGCCTCCAACTAACAAGAGTCCCAGGGGGAGTTTTGTTTGCAATTATTTTGATTTAGTTTGCATAAAGCATGGGACTGGGCATCCCGGTGACCAGCAATTTATCTCGTGAGTGAGGAGCGGAGTCCACTCCTCTTGAGAATAACCCGCCTAACATGGAAGATACAGACATCCCTAGTTGATACATGAGCTATTCGAGCATACAAAACAGGATATTTATTTGAAGGTTTAGAGTTTGGCACATACAAATTTACTTGGAACGGCAGGTAGATACCGTATATAGGTAGGTATAGTGGACTCATGTGGAATAACTTTGGGGTTTAAGGAGTTTGGATGCACAAGCAGTATTCCCGCTTAGTACAGGTGAAGGCTAGCAAAAGACTGGGAAGCGACTAGCTAGAGAGTGACAACAGTCATGAACATGCATTAAAATTAATCAACATCGAAATCAAGCATGAGTAGGATATAATCCACCATGAACATAAATATCGTGAAGGCTATGTTGATTTTGTTTCAACTACATGCGTGAACATGCGCCAAGTCAAGTCACTTAAATCATTCAGAGGAGGATACCACCCTATCATACCACATCATAACTATCTCAATAGCATGTTGGCACGCAAGGTAAACCATTATAACTCATAGCTAATCAAGCATGGCACAAGAAACTATGATCTCTAATTGTCATTGCAAACATGTTTTATTCATAATAGGCTGAATCAAGAACGATGAACTAATCATATTTACAAAAACAAAAGAGGTCGAGTTCATACCAGCTTTTCTCATCTCAGCCAGTCCATCATATAACATCATAATTGCCTTTCACTTGCACGATCGAATGCTGTGAATAATAATAATAGTGCACGTGCATTAGACTAAGCTGGAATCTGCAGGCATTCAATAAACAGGAGAAGACAAGGCAATATGGGCTCTTTTGTCAGATCAACAATAATGCATATAAGAGCCACTTCAACAATTTAATTATGGTCTTCTCCTATCGACCCCCAAAGAAAAGAAAAGAAATAAAACTATTTACACGGGAAAACTCCCAACAAGCAAAAGAAGAACAGGAAGTATTTTTGGGTTTTCTTTTTAATTACTACTACAAGCATGGAAGGTAAATTAATTAAAAGCTACAACTAATTTTTTTTGGTTTTTCTTAAGGTTTATCAAACACACAATAAGAAAGCATAAAAAGGAAAATAAACTAGCATGGATGATACAGTGAAAAAGTATGAGCACCGACATCTAGCAATGAGTGTGTGAACATAAATGTAATGTTGGTGGGAAATACGTACTCCCCCAAGCTTAGGCTTTTGGCCTAAGTTGGTCTATGGCCACGGCTGGCTTGGCGGATATCCATAATAGTAGTTGGGGTCGTACTGAGAAGAAGAAGAGTAAGACTCCGATTGCCACTGGCTGACAATCATCTCCGGATCCCACTGGTAATTAGACTGTCGTGAAGGATCAACTTGTGGTTCCGGCTCTGGCTCCTCAGCTGGTGCAGGGTTCCGGTAGGTGTGAATAGCCTTCAACGGAACAAGGTACGTGCCTACAGATAAATCAAACAAAGAAGGAGCAGGCAGGGTAATAGTCTCAGGATGGTGTTTATTAAAGAACAATTGATATTTAAGCTCTCCTTCCCTATTCTTAACAATAAAATCATGTGCCACCATACTTTTATAATCTACTAGATAAACACGAGTCAACACTTTTTCTTCCTTCTCATAATGCCTAATAGGTATGTTAAAATGTGCAGCTAGGCGTGAAGCATAGATGCCTCCAAAGATGGGGCCCTTTGTACGGTTCAGACTTAACCGTTTGGCAATAATGCTGCCCATACTAATAGAGTTATCACCATATAAACCGTGGAGAAAAATAATAATATCAGGGATACTAAGGTTTCCACAGTTTCCGTGATCAATTAAGCAACACTAGCAAATAATGAAAAATAACGTAAAACAGGAAAATGTATGCTAGTGATTCGTGCATCGGAAACCTTCCTTGTTTCCCCTATAGTGATAGTATCAATAAACCCCTCCACATCATCGCGATGTGGTTCTTCTGTCTTGCCCTCAAAAGGGACTAAACAAACCCGACAAAAATCATAAAGTGACATCTCCTTATGCTCATCATATAAATAAAACTCCACCGTAGGTGGTGAGCTCCTAGAATGGAAATGAAAGTTTTGCACAAAGATATTTGTGAGTAAGAGATACTGATCGCATTGGTCATGGAGGAAAGCGGTAAGGCCTGCATTCTTAGCCAATTCATGAAAATCTTCATAAATCCCGGCTGCTCTCAAGAAATCCTCGGAAGGCCATTCACACGCCCGAACCTCCGCGGTGCGAGGCAGATTATACTTAGGCTTCGGTGCCTTTTCCTTCGAGCTTTGGCTCGATGAGCCCCTCAAAAGTCTCCTCATCATTTTCTGAAAAATTCTGAAATTTTTAGTAACTTCAAAATAAAAGTAAACCAAACTCAATAATATTGATAGCAACTACTCCTACAAGTGCCTAGAGCCTATATCATGCATCAAAACTACTTTTGACCATATAAATTTGACATGCAAGCTCAAGACAGGGTCACCTAAGCAGCAAAAATTTGCAATGAATAAAGCACTAGAACAAAAACTAATTGGACCAATGGAGGAGTCACATACCAAGGAACAATCTTCCCAAGCAGTTTTGTGAGAGGTGCTTTGAGCAAGGAGATCGAAAATGGCAGCAAAACGAGCTTGGACTCGGGTTTGAGCTGGTTATTCGTGTTTGTGGGAGGAAGAAGAAGTGTGTGGGTGCAGGAATAAGTGGAGGAGGGCCACCGTGGGCCCACGAGGCAGGGGGCGCGCCCAGGGGGGTAGGGCACGCCCTCCACCCTCGTGGGCAGGTGGTTGACCCCCCCTGCTGTGTTCTCAGTGCCAAATATTCTCAAATATTCTGGAAAAAAATCATATTTAAATTTCAGGGCATTTGGAGAACTTTTATTTTCGAGGTATTTTTATATTGCACGGATAATCAAATAACAGATAGAAAAAATATTTGTTTTTATTTTATTTAATATAAATAACAGAAAGTAAAAGTGGGGTACAGAAGGTTGTGCCTTCTAGTTTCATCCATCTCATGATCATCAAAAGGAATCCACTAACAAGGTTGATGAAGTCTTGTTAACGAACTCGTTCCAAATAACATGGAACCGGAGAAATTTCGAATAACACTATGTTACCTCAATGGACATCCCCAATAATAAGAATATCACATTTCTTCTTGATAGTAGGAAGAGGAAATTCAAAACCTCCAAATATAATCGATGGCATTTTCCCAATAGAGTTGATACTATGAACTTGAGGTTGTTTCCTCGGAAAGTGTACCGTATGCTCGTTACCATTAACATGAAAAGTGACATTGCCTTTAGTGCAATCAATAACAGCCCCTGTAGTATTCAAAAAGGGTCTTCCAAGAATAATAGACATACTATCGTCCTCGGGAATATCAAGAATAACAAAGTCCATTGAAATAGTAACGTTTGCAACTACAACAGGCACATCCCCACAAATACCGACAGGTATAGCAGTTGATTTATCCGCCATTTGCAAAGATATTTCAGTGGGTGTCAACTTATTTAAATCAAGTCTATGATATAAAGAGAGAGGCATAACACTAACACCGGCTCCAAGATCACATAAAGCAGTTTTAACATAGTTTTTTTTAATGGAGCATGGTATAGTGGGTACACCGGGATCTCCAAGTTTCTTTGGTATTCCACCCTTAAAAGTATAATTAGAAAGCATGGTGCAAATTTCAGCTTCCGGTATCTTTCTTTTATTCGTAATAATATCTTTCATGTACTTAGCATAAGGATTGGTTTTGAGCATATCAGTTAATTGCATACGCAAAAAGATAGGTCTAATCATTTCAGCAAAGCGCTCAAAATCCTCATCATCCTTTTTCTTGGATGGTTTGGGAGGAAAAGGCATGGGTTTCTGAACCCAAGGCTCTCTTTCTTTACCATGTTTCCTAGCAACAAAATCTTTCTTATCATAACGTTGAAAACTTTGATTGTGGGTTATCAAGATCAACAACAGGTTCAATTTCTATATCATTATCATTACTAGGTTGGGCATCATCATGAACATTATCATTAACATTACCACTAGTTTCAGGTTCATTATACCAGATTGAGTTTCAGCATCAGAAATAGAAATATCATTTGGATACTCAAGTGTTTCAACAATAGGATCACTAGAAGCATGCAAAGTCCTATCATTTTTATTTTTCTTCCTTTTAGAAGGACTAGGTGCATCTATATTATTTCTCTGAGAATCTTGTTCAATTCTCTTAGGATGGCCTTCAGGATACAAAGGTTCCTGAGTCATTTTACCACCTCTAGTCATAACTCTAACAACATTATCATTATTCTTATTATTCAATTCATTAAGCAAATCATTTTGAGCTTTAAGTACTTGTTCTACTTGAGTGGTAACCATAGAAGCATGTTTACTAATAAGTTTAAGTTCACCTTTAACATTAGCCATATAATCACCCAAGTGTTCAAGCATATTTGAATTGTATTTCAATTGTCTACCAAAATAAGCATTAAAATCTTCTTGCTTAACCATAAATTTATCAAACTTATCTAAACATGGGCTAGCAAATTTAGTAAATGGGATTTCAGCTTTATCATATCTATAGAGAGAATTTACCTTTACTACCTGTGTCGGGTTATAAAGACCATGAGTTTCTTCAATAGGAGGAGGATTTGGATCATATGTTTCTTCAACAGGCGGTAAATTAAGACCATGTATTTCTTCAATAGGAGGTAAATTCTTAACATCTTCAGCTTTAATACCTTTTTCTTTCATAGATTTTTTGCCTCTTGCATATCTTCAGGACTGAGAAATAGAATACCCCTCTTCTTTGGAGTTGGTTTAGGAATAGGCTCAGGAATTGGCTCCGGAGGTGTCCAATTATTTTCATTTGTCAACATATTATTCAATAGAATTTCAGCTTCATCCGATGTTCTTTCCCTGAAAACAGAACCAACACAACTATCCAGGTAATCTCTGGAGGCATCGGTTAGTCCATTATAAAAGATATCAAGTATTTCATTTTTCTTAAGAGGATGATCAGGCAAAGCATTAAGTAATTGGAGAAGCCTCCCCCAAGCTTGTGGGCGACTCTCTTCTTCAATTTGCACAAAATTATATATATCCCTTAAAGCAGCTTGTTTCTTATGAGCAGGGAAATATTTAGCAGAGAAGTAATAAATCATATCCTGGGGACTACGCACACAACCAGGATCAAGAGAATTAAACCATATCTTAGCATCACCTTTTAATGAGAACGGAAATATTTTAAGGATATAAAAGTAACGAGTTCTCTCATATTTAGTGAACAGGGTGGCTATATCATTCAATTTAGTAAGATGTGCCACAATAGTTTCAGATTCATAACCATGAAAAGGATCAGATTCAACCAAAGTAATTATATCAGGATCAATAGAGAATTCATAATCCTTATCAGTAACAAAGATAGGTGAAGTAGCAAAAGCAGGGTCAGGTTTCATTCTAGCATTTAGAGATTGCTTACTCCATTTAGTTAATAACCTTTTGATTTCATTTCTATTTTTGCAAGCTAAAATAGCTAAAGAAGCTTCTTGATCTAAAACATAACCCTTAGGAATAACAAGTGATTCTTCATCATCACTTTCATCAGTATCATCAGATTCAATATTTTCAATTTCTCTAGCTCTAGCAAGTTGTTCATCAAGAAAATCACTAAGTGGCACAGTAGTATCAGGCATAGAGGTAGTTTCATCATAAGTATCATGCATAGCAGAAGTGGCATCATCAATAACATGCGACATATCAGAACGAATAGCAGAAGCAGGTGTAGGTGTCGCAAGCTTACTCAAAACAGAAGGTGAATCAAGTGGAGAGCTAGATGGCAGTTCCTTACCTCCCCGCGTAGTTGAGGGATAGAACTTGGTTTTTGGATCTCTCAAGTTCTTCATAATGATAAGCAGATATATATATCCCAAGTGACTCAAAGAATAGAGCTATGCTCCCCGGCAACGGCGCCAGAAAATAGTCTTGATAACCCACAAGTATAGGGGGTCGCAACAGTTTTCGAGGGTAAAGTATTCAACCCGAATTTATTGATTCGACACAAGGGGAGCCAAAGAATACTCTCAAGTATTAGCAGCTGAGTTGTCAATTCAACCACACCTGGAAACTTAATATCTGCAGCAAAGTATTTAGTAGCAAAGTAATATGATAGTAGTGATAACGGTAACAAAAGGTAACAGTAGTAAAAGTAATGTTTTTGGTATTTTGTAATGATGATAGCAATAGCAACGGAAATGTAAATAAGCGGAGAACAATATATGAAAAGCTCGTAGGCAATGGATCGGTGATGGAGAATTATGCCGGATGCGGTTCATCATGTAACAGTCATAACCTAGGGTGACACAGAACTAGCTCCAGTTCATTGATATAATGTAGGCATGTATTCCGAATATAGTCATACGTGCTTATGGAAAAGAACTTGCATGACATCTTTTGTCCTACCCTCCCGTGGCAGTGGGGTCCTTACGGAAACTAAGGGATATTAAGGCCTCCTTTTAATAGAGAACCGGAACAAAGCATTAACACATAGTGAATACATGAACTCCTCAAACTACGTTCATCACCAGTAAGTATCTCGATTATTGTCACTTCGGGGTTAACGGTCATAACACATACTAGGTGACTATAGACTTGCAAGATAGGATCAAGAACACTCATATATTGATGAAAACATAATAGGTTCAGATCTGAAATCATGGCACTCGGGCCCTAGTGACAAGCATTAAGCATAGCAAAGTCATAGCAGCATCAATCTCAGAACATAGTGGACACTAGGGATCAAACCCTAACAAAACTAAATCGATTACATGATAGATCCCATCCAACCCATCACCGTCCAGCAAGCCTACGATGGAATTACTCACGCACGACGGTGAGCATCATGAAATTGGTGATGGAGGATGGTTGATGATGACGATGGCGACGGATTCCCCTCTCCGGAGCCCCGAACGGTCTCCAGATCAGCCCTCCCGAGAGGTTTTAGGGCTGGGCGGCGGCTCCGTATCGTAAAACGCGATGATTTCTTCTTTTTGATTTTTTTCTCCCCGAAACACAATATATGGAGTTGGAGTTGAAGTCGGAGAGGCAACAGGGGGCCCACGAGGTAGGGGGCGCGCCCTAGGGGGGCAGGCGCGCCCCCACCCTCGTGGAGAGGTGGTGGGCCCCCTGGCCTTCATCTTTTGCAGGTATTTTTCATATTTTCTGAAAAAGTTGCTCCGTGAAGTTTCAGGTTATTCCGAGAATGTTTGTTTCTGCACATAAATAACACCATGGTAATTCTGCTGAAAACAACGTCAGTCCGGGTTAGTTCCATTCAAATCATGCAAGTTAGAGTCCAAAACAGGGGCAAAAGTGTTTGGAAAAGTAGATACGACGGAGACGTATCATTATGCAAGCTTATTTGTGTTACTTCCCTTGCTTGCTTGTGTGCTTGTTGTTGTTGCATCATATATGTTGCTCACCTAGTTGCATATCTAGACAACCTACTTTGATGCAAAGTTTAATTTAATAAAGAAAAGCTAAAAATTGTTAGTTGCCTATTCACCCCCCTCTAGTAAACTATATCGATCCTTTCAGCTTCCCATTAGTACGTGATATGAAGTTGTGGGGAAAAATAGAGTTAGCCAACAAAAGGAAAACGTTTCGATATGGGCTTTTCTTAGTTCTATGAGTAGGCAAAAACTTCTAACAATATTTGCAAAAGAAGAAGAATTTTTTAACAAGATTCTATAAGTTATCGTGTCAATGAACTTAGGGGTTGTTTGGTTTCTATCTTGGCATAAATTGCCTGGACTGAGCACCTGTCTGTCACCTGCCTGAGGTTTTGGTTCCTACACAGAGATTTTCATCTGAGAAACCTGCCCATCCAAGGGTGCCTAAGTCGGGCCAGAGAAATTGGAGGCCTGAGATTTGCTCCATCCCATCCTTCCTACCTAAAGTAAAATAAGAGTAAAGGTACACCTACGTAAATATTCTTAAGTTCCCTACGTAAAGGCTGACTTGGCAGTTTTTAATTTGTCATTACTTAGGGGCACAGTGTAACACCCACAATGCGGCTATATCTCCCACGTGTCGGGGCACGACTTAGAGGCATAGCCACATGGTAGGTTTGTCGCAAGAGGGGTAATCTTCACACAATCCCATGTACTGAATAGAAAGGGATAAAGAGTTGGCTTACAATCGCCACTTCACACAATACAAGTTAAACATACAACATCCAGAATACAATCAAGGTCCGACTACGAAACCAAAATAAAAGAAGACAGCCCCAAATGCTAGATCCCCGATTGTCCCAACTGGGCTCCACTACTGATCAACATGAACGAAACAAAACAATGATCAAGATCTTCATCGAGCTCCCACTTGAGCTGGGTTGCGTCACCTGCACTGGTATCATCGGCACCTGCAACTGTTTGGAAGTATCTGTGAGCCACGAGGACTCAGTAATCTCACACCCACGAGATCAAGACTATTTAAGCTTATGGGTAGGAAAGGGTAGTGAGGTGGAGCTGCAGCAAGCACTAAGCATATATGGTGGCTAACATACGCAAATAAGAGCGAGAAGAGGAGCAACGCAACAGTCGTGAAGCTAGAAATGATCAAGAAGTGATCCTGAAACTACTTACGCACAAACATAACCCAAGAACCGTGTTCACTTCCCGAACTCCGCCAAAAAGAGACCATCACGGCTACACACGCGGTTGATGCATTTTAATCAAGTCAAGTGTCAAGTTCTCTACAACCGGACATTAACAAATTTCCATCTGCCACATAACTGCGGGCACGACTTTCGAAAGTTCAAACCCTGCAGGGGTGTCCCAACTTAGCCCATCACAAGCTCTCACGGTCAACGGAGGATATTCCTTCTCCCAGGCAGACCCGATCAGACTCGGAATCCCGGTTACAAGACATTTCGACAATGGTAAAACAAGACCAGCAAAGCCGCCCGATGCGCTGACAATCCCGATAGGAGCTGCACATATCTCGTTCTCAGGGCAACACCGGATAGGTCAAGCTACGAGTAAAGCCAGCCCTCAAGTTGCCCCGAGGTGGCCCCGCAGGCTGCCCGGTTCGAACCAACACTTAAAGAAGCACTGGCCCGGGGGGTTAAAATAAAGGTGACCCTCGGGTTGGCCGACCCAAGGGAAAGGTAATAGGTTGTTAGGAAAATGTAAAACCAAGGTTGGGCCTTGCTGGAGGAGTTTTATTCAAAGCGAACTGTCAAGGGGTTCCCATAACACCCAACTGTGTAAGGAACGCAAAAATCAAGGAACATAACACCGGTATGACGGAAACTAGGGCGGCAAGAGTGGAACAAAACACCAGGCATAAGGCCGAGCCTTCCACCCTTTACCAAGTATATAGATGCATTAATTAAATAAGAGATATTGTGATATTCCAACATATCCATGTTCCAACATGGAACAATCTTCAACTTCACCTGCAACTAGCCACGCTATAAGAGGGGCTGAGCAAAGCGGTAACATAGCCAAACAACGGTTTGCTAGGAAAGGAGGGTTAGAGGCTTGACATGGTGATATGGGAGGCCTGATATAGCAAGTGGTAGGTATCGCGGCATAGCAATAGAGCGAACAACTAGCAAGCAAAGATAGAAGTGATTTCGAGGGTATGGTCATCTTGCCTGCAAAGTTCTCCGAGTTGACGAAAGCTTGATCCTCGTAAGCGTACTCAACGGGTTCCTCGATCACGCACTCGTCTCCCGGCTCTACCCAAATCAAGAACACAAGCAAAAAGGACCAACAATCAATCACGGTGCAATGCGCAAGCAACATGATGCAGAACATGGCATGACATGCGGGATGTGATATGCAATGCATATGCGTGCTTCAGAAAGTAAAGATTGAACCAGGCATCAACTTGGCAAACCAAGTGCGCCGCTGGAAAGATGAGTTGATTTCGGTCGAAATCGATATAAAGATCACCAGAATCGGATGCACGGTTTGCAAATGGCAAGCAAAACAAGAATGGCACAATTCTGCGATTAACAGCACGATGCCATCTAAGCTACTGCACTCCAACATAGCAAAAAAGCAAATGGCAGTGATCTACTCAAGATGCTTGACAAAAGATGAACACTGAGCTACGGCTAAATCACACAAGAGCAGGTTCAAACAAGCATGGCAAAAGTGCAAAAGATATCAGCTTCACGGACTTAGTGAAAAATACTAACATGCCAGGAACAACATCAGGAAGCAATGTTTAGAGCAAGCTAACAACATGCTACAGGAGCAGATCATAGCAAACAAAGGCATGGCATAAATCTACTCAAAGCATAGAACAAAAGTCCCTTACTGATCATGAGCCAAAAAGGCACAGAAGATATTATGGCATCCATGTAAACATAGCAAGAATTGTTAACAGATTCAGACTTAGCAGAAAACAGAGCATGGCATAAAAAGAATTATGAAGGCATCTTTGCAAGCTCAATTCACTCAACACAAGGCATTGCATAACAAGATAAGCATAGCATCAGCAAGATGGCATGTTTATGAAGCTAACCAAGGTAAAAGCAAGTTCATAGCATGCATGGATCAACTACAACATCCATGGCAAAATTGATTAACATGTAAACAATCTGCCAGGAACATTTTATAGCAAAAGTAGGGCAAGATTGAGACATTCTAGGGCACTCCATAATTGCAAACAGGGGCACGGATGGGTAGAGCATAACCATATGCCCAAATCATCCTTACTGAAGCAACTCAAATAAAGCATGGATCTCACTATAGCAACATGGTTACATGTCATCAAAATAACAGCAGACAAAGACTTAGCCAAAATCCGAGATCCTGAAATCAGTAATAACACGAAGGCTACTTTGCATGCTTGTGCTAGTCACCAAAAAAATCACGAAAATACATGGCATACATCCCTGTAAAGATGGCATGGCATAGACCAAAATACACGTAGAGCTCATGCCCATATGCAGCACACAATAATTGTAGCAAAAATGACAAATTCTCATACTCTGCTAAGAATCAGCACCTAACAATTTATAGCACTCTTGCATCAGTGATTTGGGCATCAAGATGGACTCAAACAAGCACACCATAATGGAACAAAATGAAGAGCACATCATGATAAACATTTTGATATATTGCACGCACAAAACGGAGCTACGGTCATGGAGTTATGATGCGATGAACAGAGCCTGAAAATATAAGGGGAAAAAGGACTTAGTGGAATTTTACCCTCGCGAGAACTCAACGCGGGACGAGGTGGTGCGGGATGAGAGGATCCGGGGGCGCGGGGAGGCCGTTTGGTTTGGATCCCGGTGGATCTCGTCCCACCTGGACGGATCTGGCCGGAGAGAGATCCGGCGAACTCCAGGCGGATTCCGGTGACGAGAACTCCGGCGAGGGGCGAGGAGGGACCACCGGATGACGGCGTACTGCGCGTGCGGCGGTGGACGCCGGCGGGTGGCGGCATGCGTGGCTATGCGGAGGCGGACGACGGGAGGCGGCGAGGCCGGCGAGCTGCGGCGCGCGGCAGAGGGAGGCGCGAGCGGCGCGCCGTGGTGGCGGACGGGCGAGGCGGCGGCGACGCTGGAGGAGAGGCGCGGTCGGGCGGCGTGCGGCTCGGCCCAGATCGGCCCGGGGCGGGCCGGCCTCGGGCCCCGGCGGGTCGCGGCGCGACGAGGAGAGAGAGGCGTGGCCGGGAGGCGACGTGGCGGCGCGCTAGTGGCTCCGGGTGGCGGCGGTGCTGAGGTGGCACGACGAGATTGGTCGGAGTGAGGTGGCCGGGCGCGGCGGATGTGTCCGGCGGCGCGAAGAGAAAGTTTGCTAGGGTTTCATCTGCGCGAATTTTCGGAGGAGAGCACCTATTTATAGGTAGAAGCAGGTGGGAGTGTCCAAATGAGGTGTAGTTTTCGGCCATGTGATCGTGATCCGACGACGGGGGACATGGAGATGGTTTGGAAGGGTTATTGGGCCATTTTGGAGGGGTGTTGAGCTGCAACACACACGAGGCCTTTACGGTTCCCCGGTTAACCGTTGGAGTATCAAATGGACTCCAAATGGCACGAAACTTGACAGGCGGTCTATCGGTGGTGTACCAAGGCCACTTGGCAAATTTCGGTCCATTCCGAGAACGTTTAACACCCGCACACGAAAAGAGACAAAAGGGAGCGCCGAAGGACGTAGGAGTGTCGGATTGCAAAACGGACAACGGGGAAAATGCTCGGAAGCATGAGACGAACACGTATGCAAATGTGATGCACATGATGACATGATATGAAATGCATGACATGAACAAAAGGCAAAACGAAGACAAAAACCCAACCACGAAGGGAATATCGTATCGCATCTCCGGAAAAGGCAAGAGTCAGAGTTATAAATATGGAAAGTTGTATCTGGGGCGTTACACACGTGCCCACCCCTGAAATTCATTGGGGGGAGAGGGGGAGGGGGGTGATTAGTGTTTAGGAATTTACATAAGGCTAAGTAAAAACTGTTTGTAAGTGTAGTCGTCGCTAGGTGGTCTACGGATCTAGATGTAAATTTTATTTCTAGTGTTTTTTATACTATCTTGACAGTTGATGAGTAGACCGAAAATTTCTCGTAAGAAAAAGTAAAAACTGTTTTTAGGTGTAGCATTAGTGGTAAAATAATCTAAATAAATGATGAACCAAACACCCCATGGAGCTTGTCTCCACATAGGCATATTTTGAGGGCATCAACCGAACACTACTTCATGCTAGGAATATTCTCAAGCATCCCTTCTTGGTGATGCTGCTTAATACGCGGCAGATCGGAGACTCGGGCCTTCCGGGTAGACATGTCACATCTGAGCTGAGAAAAAGAAGAAATCGTGACCTGAGTGAATTATTTGCTGAAGTCTACTCTATACTGTTATCATGCATGCATGCATCATGCCTGTATTTAGTAGTATTTCCTTGATCGCTTGGCCGCGTCCCTGGAATCGACGAATGGGCAAGGGAATCTCGTTTCCATTTCTGGGGTGAGATGCCACTCGCCCCCGACTCCTGTCGCATTGCTGCCCCCTCGCCGCCACCGTCAGCGTCAACGTCCCGTAACGCCTATAAGACGGAAGCGCGCCACCGCAACCACCACCGCGGTTCCTACACCCACCCTTGCTCCGCACCAGGCAGCACGGCCGGAGTCCGGTCGTCACCCCACCCGACCTGACCGATGGAGGCGTTGCTTGCAGAGCTCCCCGCTGGGGGTGTGGGCGCGCTGGCTTCCACCGCCGTGGCTGTCGGCCTGCTGGCCGTGGCCGTCGCGCTCGCCGCTAAGGTTGACGTTGGGATGGGGCGCAAGAACCGCACCAACGCCCCCCCAGGTGACGATCACTCTCACCGACTCTCACGATGTGCGGCCGACGCCGTGGTGTTGTTGCTTCTTTTCTCTTCTAGCTAGCTCAATGCTATTGGGACTGGGAGGTTTTCTCGATAAATGCTCTTGGTTGCTACTGCTTGTTTGGTGTGATATACTCCTGCATTTCTAAATATAAGTCCTTTTAGAAATTTCAATATAAACTATATGAATGTATATAAAAGTATTTTAGAGTGTAAATTTATTCATTTTTACTCTGTATGTAGTCTATGTTAAAATCTCTAAAAAGACTTATAGTTAAAAACGAAGGAAATAAGTTCCTTTTTGCACGAGTTTAAACCAAAAACTCTCGAAATATACGTAATCAAATTCAGTAATACAAAGATACATCTGTCTACTACACTATAAAGATCATTATGACAATTAGTTTATTGGCAACTTAAGATGTACTCTTCGAGGGTGAATGGACAATCACCAACTACGTTCTTTTTATAAGACATATATATATATATATAAGAGTTTTAGAGTGAAAAAAGTAATACTATGTGGTTTTCATCCATTTTCTGATAGACACGTTCTATCAAATATTATATTAAGTTAAATTTGTTGAGAACAAACGTTCTCCATGTATTCTTCTAGTGTGGGCCGGCCTGGGTTTGGTTCGCGGTCGCACACAAATGCAATGCATGATATCAACATGACGCGAGGTTCGTGCAGCACAGCATCACCCTGTAGTCTACCTATATAATTACATCACTATGAAATCCGAGTATCACTCATCAGCACATCATCACCCTGTAGTCTACCCATATAATTACATCATTGTGAAACCCAAGGGTCGTGTGATATGTCAAGCATAAGAGCTTTATTTGATTAATGGAAGAAAAATCGAATGGAAACCTATATAATAAATTTCAATAGAAACCATGCAACTCATCTGATCTGGGCACCAGTGAAGATTCAACACACCAATGCGAGACCCGACAAACCACTATGCTATCATCCATTGAATTAGTCAAGCAAAGTTATCTTTATTACCCATCACTCTTGATTTGATGACTTTGTATCCATCGCGGAAACCAACGATACTCCAATCACCAGGGCATAACAAGCCCCATCGCCAGCCAAAATAGTTAGCCCAACACCGAGAACAAGGCAACTCTGGCTCTGGCGACGAGTCTCATGAGATTTTACATTTTATATTTATTTTCATTTTTAATACAAAACTGCACATTATTCAACATATTTCCTTGGTAACACCGCTTGTAAGGCTAATATGGCTCCTCGCTCATAGACCCATGTGGGAGCACACCAATTTATATAGTGGCAATCTTGGCTCAAACATGACCACTTTGGCCGCAGTGTTGGCTTTTAACCTATGGATGCACCACTGCCTCAAACCTGACCAGTTTCCTTGCAAAATTCCGCACTTGTATGTGTTTGCATGTTGAGATATTAATATTCCATTAAATGGAGGCCGCATGTAAGCTTAGACAATGCTGAGTTTATTGTTGTTGCTTGGAGGCGGTTGTGCAAAGAGTAGGGAGACAACCTCTAACCCTTAGAGGCAGCATGAGAGGTACGCAAATCATACATTATGGATGCTCTAAGATAGCCAATTAGATGCCATGTTGGTACATTATGCCAGGAAACAATTCAAAATCATATCTAACCCATTTTGAACCCGAAGTAAACGAGTTTGTTTTTCCAAAATTCTAGAATTATATTGCAAACAAAATGATAACTTCTTCATATTTTTCTTGAACTCCTAATTTTTACTTAACTGAATCAAAGTGCATTATAAACTATAATTTTTTATGGAATCTATATTCTATGTTATTTACTATTTTGGAATTTGATTGAAAATTGAGGATTATATTTGATTGGATTATGTGGTTTTAAATATATTTAAATTAAGCTAGAATCAAAATGTGAAACATAAAATTAAATATCATAAATTACTATATACACTAAATCTATAACTTTTGGAACAAGTATCATTTAACTTTTGGGGTGATATATTTGTTAAAATTCTTCTATAACATATGTTCCGAATAAGAGCACTAATTAAGCATTTCAATATATGTCCTCCATAGGAGCCTACATTAACTACTTGTTTAGATCAAATTGCGGCTCCTCTGAACTTCATACCATGAATAATAGTTTAACTAGAACCAGAAAAACACGCGTTAGGAACATCAATAGCGTTAGCATTAGCTTCCTTGCCTTTGCATACCTTTCCTCACCCCCTTAATAAAAGATATATGTTTTGCAAGGGATGGCCAATAACAAGATGAACCCAAATGCCCAATCTTTCCAATAGTATTCCTTACTCATGAATTGATACGCTTGTTCATGGCATCGTTTATGTCCATGGTACCATCATACATACCTTCTACTGTTAACCAGATGAGGTAGGGCTTTGATAGGCTAGTCAATCCCCTCTTTCTTTTAGGTTGTTTAGGACTTCCTCAACCAACTTTTGTCCCCGAGAAAGCCTTTCCGAGATTTAAAGAAGGTTGATCTCTTTGAATATTGATAGTTCATAATCAGCAAAATAAGCAGTGGTAAGCAACTAATAATCTCGATGCAGGACTGTTGTTCCCATAGGCCCCTCCTGGAAAACCTTCTTTCGCAAAAAAGGGTTGAAAGGGCTTGTTCCCACTAGGAAGACCAAAGATCTTGCGCGGAAGGTCCTCCAGAAAAACTCAAATGAGAAATAACTGCCATTATCTCTTCATGCTTAATCCAAATTTGAAGTACCTTTTGACCAAAGAAAAGCCAGCTTCTTGACACAATTGCCTCTTTACCTTTATATAGGTAGATTCTAGGGATTATTACCTAGTAAGTCTATTTTGTACAAGAGCCTCTCCTATCCGATAGAAAGGGTCCCATGAACCCGAGCCAATGCGCAAGGCTGGACTCGAACAAAGGGGCCTCATCATCAAGAATTTGATCTTTCTCTGAATCATCTACCAATGGTTTGTTGTCAATTGCAATTTGTGTTGGCCAACTCCGGTGCCTATAAGTAAGAAGTATCTGTATTGGCAAGCTAATAGTTTGAGCAAAACCTTACAGTTGTTTTGCCACAAAAGTTTGTCAGTATTATTTTTTACTAAAAAATGTTGTAGGGGAGACCCCTGTAAAAAGCTTGTTTTTTGAATAATAAGAATTCAAATTCACATCCATGAGGATTTCAATCCTGGTGGCTGGGTTGTTCATCTACGCCGCTAGCCACATGAGAGCCAGGCTCGCTTTTTTTTTTTGCAGCATTTATTGCAATACTACATTTTTACAAAACCTTGGGAATTTTGTCCATGTGTGTCAAACCTTATAAATATTTTATCTTCACCACATTTGCATTGATTGCCCTACACTGATGTAAGGATAGATATCTATATTGTTCAGAACTAATTAACAGCAAACAATTCTAGACAATCTCCTTTGACTTAAGTCTGCATGAAACAATTTCTATATGAACATATGATGCTTGATACAGGCTGAACTACTTGTGACATGGGTAATTGTGGTATTCCGTAATAGCCTAATTTTGATGTTATGAGATTATTTGAGTCTAACGGCTCCATCTCTCCATTATCCCTCAATTGCAGTTATGGATGCCAGAAAATTGCAAAGAGCCGTTCGTATATGCTATATGTATGGTATATAGCCTTGTCTGAATAAAATTTGTTAGAAACTAAGAAAGAGAAATAAAATGATTTCCATGTTAATTTATTTGGATGGCCTAAAATGTTATCATCTATGCGGGAGATATATCGTACTGACACATTTCAAATACTCCCTCCATTTCTGTATACAAGGCCACATTTCAAATACTCACAATATGGAAATACTGACACATGGAGTATATTGACACATGGAGTATCAAGTATGCAGTTTAAATAACAATAAATTCTACTTCGAGGCCAACATTTATTCGTGTCTGGTTTTATTTAATTGATATGCAGTGGTTCCTGGTTTGCCGATTATTGGAAATCTACATCAACTAAAAGAAAAGAAGCCCCATAAGACTTTTGCAAAATGGTCTGATATTTATGGGCCAATATATACAATAAGGACAGGGGCATCTTCGATAGTTGTGCTCAACTCAACAGAGGTAGCCAAGGAGGTAGGATGGAAACTGTGATCTTCCATCTTTGTTAAATTCCTTTGAGCATTTGTATGTTACTATGTCGAACTACCTACTATCTTTATTTGGGTAATTGCGACAATTTGACGCTTTGGTCAGCTGACCATGATTTGGTAATATTGTGTGTAGTCTGCATTTATCATATTTGTTTGTATGTTCTTGTTGCGATTATGCTTGTACTATTTCTTTTGAATGGCAATATAATAAAAATAAACTTTCCTGGAGTCTTTTTTGAACTCAAACTCTAACCATAGATCAATAAGATGTTATTGTGCTTTATATTTCCATCATACTGGTGATAAATCAAGGATTTTAATCAGTTGTGAATTGATCTCTCTACATTCAGACTACCCAGATAAAAACTAAGCTAGTAACTCACAATATGCATATAGTTGTTGTATGGTCACCAGGCGGTTTGTTTTTGGTTCCCAAGCTACGCCGAGCTCTTATTTTTAAAAAATAAAAAATAAAATGCACCTCTATGTTTTAGAAACTTAAAAATAAAACATGTGTAGATCTGAGAATACATTAGAGATGAGTAAAATTGCATAGAAAAAGTTTTCTTGTTTCGAGATAAGCAGAAGAAAAATGATGAGCTATCTATAGTTGCAAGAATAGGGACGTGAACTAGGAGCACTCGGCGACGACACTCACTGGAATCTCACCCGCTGCTCTGTTGTCTAGGGATTGGTGGAAAATTAGATGAAATGAATTGTTGTTGTTTAATAGATCCGTTCAGGGTCGATTGGCACAGTGCATACCTGTTTGCCGACAATAAATTAGGCCCAAGCCTGGCAGTATTGTTTCTCAAGCAACATGCA
This sequence comes from Triticum urartu, assembly GCF_003073215.2. Classification (NCBI taxonomy): domain Eukaryota; kingdom Viridiplantae; phylum Streptophyta; class Magnoliopsida; order Poales; family Poaceae; genus Triticum; species Triticum urartu. The sequence goes on along the minus strand of NC_053028.1, from coordinate 531,106,946 downwards.
TGACTAGATCAGCTACACGTAGGGGTACATATCATGTGCTCCCAACAACTGCATGCTCCCATGCTCCAATTTTTAAAGCAGTAATTATAAGTGTTTCAAAACATTCTGAAAAAACTTGTGAATGTTCACAAGACATAAGTCTACATCCTCTGAAAATTTCAGATCCAAACGCGAAATATACATTGAGAAACAAAAAAAGAAAAACTGAACATAAATAGTGTCACAAGAAGACAAAAGCTAAAATGGCACTATTCACATGAAGATTTCTCTTTTTAGTTTCTCATTGTTTATTTCGATTTTGGATTTGAAAATTTTAGATTATCTAAACACATGTCTTGTGAACAACCACCAATTTTTTTCGGAATTTGTTGAAACATTTAAAATTATCATTTTAGACATTGGAGCATGGGAGCATGAAAGTGTTAAGAGCACTGGATATGTTCTCCCTCAAGAGAAAAAGCTCCATACGCAGCCATTGAATGCTGACATGAGAAGCGACTTTTTGACGCGTCATTGACTGATGCGTGTAACTGTGGATGAATAAATGGCTAGTGGGTGAAAATGTGTTGTGTGGGAAAAAGTATATAGTGGGTAGAAAGAGAAAAATTACCATGCATTATGAGAATCAAATTGTAGTGTAACTTGTGTTTATTAAATGCTGGTGCATAACTCCTTACTGGATTAGTGGACGGATGAGCACAAATACGAATTAAGATTAACCATAAAGAGCATTGCTCTTGGAATTACATAGTACTGATAATCATGAGCTTAACACGATCCTGGGGACGACCAGGTGATTGGAAATAAAAAAATACATAGTAGTACCGGTAATCCTGAGGCAAAACTCGGTTGAGTTACTTTGGAATAAAAATTACATAGTACTAAAACTCTTTCCGGCACCGTCGGCGGCAACATCATCAGCTTCAGACTTTCAGGCGCCTTTGAGCAGAAGAACAGTACAACAAGCAGGAGCGTCTCTGCATTGAACAAAGCACCGGATGGTTGGGCTCTAGTACAGAACCCTCTGAGAATAAAGCCATAATTACATACGAGACACGGCAGATATACGAGGCAATAACTGAGGGCGATACAGAGAGGCTAATATAGTGGCTGCTGATCCCGAGGCAAGTGGGTGGGTATGATTTCAGTGGGCGTCATCGCCGAGTACTTCTATGCAATTTCGCGGGAATAGTGTTTTTATGTCAATATTTGTCTTTTATGCCCAGACCATGTCTGAAATTAATTTTTCCATGAAAGTAGTCATATACTGCATTATACATGTACGTGTTACGTTTCTTCGACTTTTATGATACTTATAAAACATATACTTTCTGAAATTTTCAAATGAAAAGCTTACTGGAGCTCCCCCAAAACTCCTCTCGGTCATGGATGCTTTGTTCTTGACTATTACTATTGGATAAGATGCAAAACTAAGCAATGTTAGCAGCATGGTAAAAATGTATCACATTTGACATGGGAAGCATATTATGTCCTTGTATTTGCAGGCAATGATTGAAAAATTCTTCTGCATATCTACTCGAAAGCTATCTAAAGCGTTGTCTGTGCTCACTCGTGGTAAAACCATGGTTGCTACCAGTGACTACGGGGAGTTCCACAAAACGGTGAAGCGTCATGTTATGGCGGCCGTGTTGGGTTCTTCTGCTCAGGTAAAAGTCTTGACACTTCCGCAACGATACAGTTTAGTTACCAGGCCTCCTCTAGGATTTCAGTTAGGTCTAACGGTGACATACTTTGGATATAATTTAGAGAAAATTCCGGAACACAAGGGACATGATGATGGATAACATGCTGAGCAGTTTTCATACGTTGGTGAGTGGTGACCCACATGCTCCTCTGAACTTCAGAGAGGTCTTCAAGGTCGAGCTATTCCGCTTGTCCTTGATACAGGTTGGTCGACGACATGGTTTTCTAGTGTGGTTTTACCCAGTGCAACATTTCCTGAATTTGTACCTTCATAACTGAGAATGCACACTGCAATTACAGAGTTTGGGTGAGGATGTGGGTTCAGTTTACGTGAAGGAGTTTGGAAGGGAGATATCCAAGGATGAAATCTACCAGATCACCGTGGTCGACCTGATGATGTGTGCAATCGATGTCGATTGGAGGGATTTCTTCCCATACCTCAGCTGGATTCCGAACAAGAGCTTCGAAACAAGAGTTCTTACCACAGAATCTAGGCGAACGGCGGTGATGCAGGCGCTGATCCATCAACAGAAGAAACGAATTGCGCGCGGCGAGGTGACACGAATGCGTACTGACAGTATTGTCCTTGTGTGATTCGTCTATGTGTTCGGCTAAAAATTGCTGTGGTACGCAGGCAAAGGTGTCCTATCTGGACAGCTTGCTGGCAGAGAACACGCTGACAGACGAACAGTTGACGATGCTGGTGTGGGAGGAGGTCATAGAGGCTGCAGATACCACGTTGGTCACTACCGAGTGGGCTATGTATGAGCTTGCCAAGAACCCAGATAAACAGGTGGGCACTACCTGCTGCAACTTAATTGCCACTCTCTCGGTTTTGTATCCTACTCATTCTGAATGCCGCCGCGAGATGCATTGTTAACCAGATTTTTCTTGGCACGTTAGGATCGTCTCTTCCGGGAGATCCAAGATGTCTGCGGCGACGAGATGGTCACCGAGGACCATCTGCCGCGGCTGCCGTACCTGAACGCGGTGTTCCACGAGACGCTGCGGCGCCATTCTCCTGTTGCACTGATACCTCCGAGGTTCGTCCATGAGGCCACCAAACTGGCCGGCTACGACATCCCAGCCGGCACTGAGGTAATTCATCCAAGAAATGGCATCGATCTAGATTGCCTGCTGACCATGGATTTCTGAAAGAATTTCTCTACTGTGCTAGATCATCATCAACCTGCACGGATGTAACATGAACAAGAACGATTGGGAGGAGCCCGAGGAGTGGAGGCCGGAGAGGTTCCTGGACGGGAGGTTCGAGGCGGCGGACATGTACAAGACCATGGCGTTCGGCGTCGGGAGGAGGGTCTGCGCCGGAAGCCAGCAGGCGACGACCATCTCGTGCGCCGCCATAGCGCGGTTCGTGCAGGAGTTCTCCTGGAGGCTCAGGGAGGGCGACGAGGAGAAGGTGGACACCGTGCAGCTCACCAGCTACAAGCTCCATCCGCTCCACGTGCATCTCTCGCCGAGAGGGAGGAAGTGAAGGGCAGTTTTGCTGTTCTTTAAAGAGGAAAATTGGTAGTTTTGCTCTTCAGAACTTCGCCAAACAAGATCGATCGTAGTATGTATATGACGAATAAAGATTTGCTTGCTTGAAGTGTATAACGAATAAAGATTTGCTTGCCTGAATAATTTATTCAGGTGTTCAGTTGGCCTAGGATTAGTTGATTTTTATTTTGTTGTCATAACCAAAAGAATTCTCTGCGTGCCAGACACTGCGCACGGTGCAAGCCAGATTATTATAGGCATTTGCAGTATTCGCGCCATAAGCAGGCAACAAAGGAATGAAGCAACACATGTCAACAACTGGATGTGGGGACGCTCCTAGTCATGCAAAGGTGGAGTGTATGCCACCTCATTATGATTTGTGTTCTTTTGATGCTATAATGTGAGTTAATAAAAAAATGTCATTTATTAAAAAAAGGACACCGAGCCACAAAGAGCATAAGAAGGAACAATCATTGTTTTATTGATAGAAGAAGTCATGCCATAGAATATTGAGCATTGCCTAATATGGCAGCAGCCATTGCTGCCTCAAAATACGGAGTTTTTAACATTTCAGATCTTTCATACATCAGCAAGAGCATGAATGATGTGAACGAGGTTGGCAAGCCACCTGGCGCAGGCGTATCCCAAACTTCGGCAATAGCCCTCTAGTCTAGTCTGAAATCAGAGGCACACCAAACGTTTTTCGTTGCAGGGCACTGGAGGAAGAGGTGGCAGCTTGTTTCAGAGCAAGTTTTATAGTAAAGCCAACATGTATAATAGTTAGCTATAAAGATGTGTTATTTTATTAATACATGACCATCTTTTACTCTCACATAATGCAGCTGGCTCTTATTCTGTAGCTTGCTCCTCTTCTTTATTAACTTCTCTCTCCTCCTTGTCAGGAGAAAAATAATATTTTAACCCTTATAGTCTGCTTACATAAGCTTATTGTACTTGCTCTCAAGGTGAGAACTGCACATTGGACAGGTGTACAAATCTAGTATAGTCTTCATGTGGAGATTTGCACGTCTGTTTACTCGATTATTAGCAAGTAACCAGCCAAAGATTTTCACTTTGTTGGGAACTCTTGAAGATTAGATCAGAGAGAGTTGTGGGCCCGATCTATCAATATAGATTGTCCTATACACAACACAATAACTGTAGCAAAGTATTCCCCGTTCCAGACGGTGTTTGATTGTTTTTCTTACCCAATTTCTACTTCAAAGAAGGTAAAAGCTAACTAAAGGGGTAAATTTTCACATCAGTTTATGAGAATCTATAGCTTTTAGGTAGTGCAAAACTAACAGCTGCCCAACCTCAACTTCTCTAGCTTCTAAACTGACCCTTTTCAATTGTCCCCGAGAAGTTCAATGTTATTTACCCACCAATGCCATTCCCAAGTGAGATACCCCTTTGTGTTTTCCTCCTAACCACGCATAAAAAACTCTCTCGCTCACATGGCCAAAGGGATCGAGCCCTCTTCCAGCCGAACACAGGCAAGGGTTGCCCGCTGAACCCAGGTATACCCCTCTTCTTGTTGGAAATATGCCCTAGAGGTAATAATAAAATGGTTATTATTGTATTTCCTTGTTCATGATAATTGTCTATTGTTCATGCTATAATTGTATTAACTGGAAACCGTAATACATGTGTGAATACGTAGACCATAACATCTCCCTAGTAAGCCTCTAGTTAACTAGCTCGTTGATCAATAGATGGTTATGGTTTCCTAACCATGGACATTGGATGTCATTGATAACGGGGTCACATCAGTAGGAGAATGATGTGATGGACAAGACCCAATCCTGAGCATAGCACAAGATCGTGTAGTTCGTTTGCTAAGAGCTTTTCTAATGTCAAGTATCATTTCCTTAGACCATGAGATTGTGCAACTCCCGGATACCGTAGGAATGCTTTGGGTGTACCAAACGTCACAACGTAATTGGGTGGCTATAAAGGTGCACTACAGGTATCTCCGAAAGTGTCTGTTGGGTTGGCACGAATCGAGACTGGGATTTGTCACTCCGTATGACGGAGAGGTATCTCTGGGCCCACTCGGTAATGCATCATCATAATGAGCTCGATGTGACTAAGGAGTTAGCCACGGGATCATGCGTTACGGAACGAGTAAAGTGACTTGCCGGTAACGAGATTGAACGAGGTATTGGGATACCGACGATCGAATCTCGGGCAAGTAACATACCGATTGACAAAGGGAATTGTATACGGGATTGATTGAATCCCCGACATCGTGGTTCATCCGATGAGATCATCGTGGAACATGTGGGAGCCAACATGGGTATACAGATCCCGCTGTTGGTTATTGGCCGGAGAACGTCTCGGTCATGTCTGCATGGTTTCCGAACCCGTAGGGTGTACACACTTAAGGTTCAGTGACGCTAGAGTTGTTATGGGAAATTGTATGTGGTTACCGAAGGTTGTTCGGAGTCCCGGATGAGATCCTGGATGTCATGAGTAGTTCCGGAATGGTCCGAAGGTAAAGATTTATATATGGAAAGTCCTATTTTGGCCACCGGAAAATGTTCGGGATTTTTCGGTATTGTACCGGGAAGGTTCTAGAAGGTTTCGGAGTGGGGCCCACCTGCATGGGGGGACCCACATGAACGTGGGTAGTGGGGGCAAGGCCCCACACCCCTGGTCAAGGCGCACCAAGATCCCCCCTTAGAAGGAATAGGATCATATCCCGAAGGGATAAGATCAAGATCCCTAAAAAAGGGGGATAACAATCGGTGGGGAAGGGAAATGATGGGATTTCTTCCCCCCACCTTTGCCAACGCCCCAATGGATTTGGAGGGCAAGAAACCAGCCCCCTCCACCCCTATATATAGTGGGGAGGTGCATGGGAGCTGCACCCCTTCCCTGGCACAGCCCTCTCCCTCCCCAACACCTCCTCCTCCTCCGTAGTGCTTGGCGAAGCCCTGCCGGAGAACTGCAAGCTCCACCACCATGCCGTCGTGCTGCCGGAGCTCTCCCTCAACTTCTCCTCTCCCCTTGCTGGATCAAGAAGGAGGAGACGTCCCCGGGCTGTACGTGTGTTGAACGCGGAGGCGTCGTTGTTTAGCGCTTAGATCGGAATAAACCGCGATCTGAATCACTGCGAGTACGACTCCTTCATCCGCGTTCTTGTAATGCTTCCACATCGCGATCTACAAGGGTATGTAGATGCACTCCTCTCTCTCTCGTTGCTAGATGACTCCATAGATTGATCCTGGTGATGCGTAGAAATTTTTTAAATTTCTGCTGCAATCCCCAACAGTGGTATCAGAGCTAGGTCTATGCGTAGTTTTTATGCACGAGTAGAACACAAGTTGTTGTGGGTGTCGATTTTGTCAATTTACTTGCCGTTACTAGTCTTATCTTGATTCAGCGGCATCGTGGGATGAAGCGGCCCGGACCGACCTTATACATACGCTTACGTGAGACTGGTTCCACCGACTGACATGCACTAGTTGCATAAGGTGGCTAGTGGGTGTCTGTCTCTCCCACTTTAGTCTGATCGGATTCGATGAAAAGGGTCCTTATGAAGGGTAAATAGCAATTGGCATATCACCGTTGTGGTTTTGCGTAGGTAAGAAATGTTCTTGCTAGAAACCCATAGCATCCACGTAAAACATGCAACAACAATTAGAGGTCGTCTAACTTGTTTTTGCGGGGTATGCTATGTGATGTGATATGGCCAAAAGGATGTGATGAATGATATATGTGATGTATGAGATTGATCATGTTCTTGTAATAGGAATCACGACTTACATGTCGATGAGTATGACAACTGGAAGGAGCCATAGGAGTTGTCTTAATTTATTTATGACCTGCGTGTCAATGAAAATGCCATGTAATTACTTTACTTATTGCTAACTGTTAGCCATAGTAGTAGAAGTAATAGTTGGCGAGACAACTTCATGAAGACACGATGATGGAGATCATGGTGTCATGCCGGTGACGAAGGTGATCATGCCGCGCCTCGAAGATGGAGATCAAAAGGCGCAAGATGATACTGGCCATATCATGTCACTTTATGATTTGCATGTGATGTTTGTCATGCTTACATCTTATTTTCTTAGATCGACGGTAGCATAAATGAGATGATCCCTCACTAAAATTTCAAGAAAATGTTCCCCCTAACTATGCACCGTTGCAAAGGTTCGTTGTTTCGAAGCACCACGTGATGATCGAGTGTGATAGATTCTAACGTTCGCATACAACGGGTGTAAGCCAGATTTACACACGCAACACACTTAGGTTGACTTGACGAGCCTAGCATGTACAGACATGGCCTCGGAACATGGAAGACCGAAAGGTCGAACATGAGTCGTATAGAAGATACGATCAACATGAAGCTGTTCACCGATGATGACTAGTCCGTCTCACGTGATGATCGGACACGGCCTAGTTGACTCGGATCATGTATCACTTAGATGACTAGAGGGATGTCTATCTAAATGGGAGTTCATTTAATAATTTGATTAGATGAACTTAATTATCATGAACATAGTCAAAAGGTCTTTGCAAATTATGTCGTAGCTCACGCTTTGGTTCTATTGTTTTAGATATGTTCCTAAAGAAAATTTAGTTGAGAGTTGACAGTAGCAATTATGTGGTCTGGGTCCGTAAACTGAGGATTGTCCTCATTGCTGTACAGAAGGATTATGTCCTTAATGCACCGCTCAGTGTGCTGAACCTCGAGCGTCATCTGTAGATGTTGGGAAACATCTGACATACACGTTTTGATGACTACGTGATAGTTCAATGTGTAATGCTAACGGTTTAGAATTGTGGCACCAAAGACGTTTTTGAAACGTCGCAGAACATATGAGATGTTCCAAAGACTGAAATTGGGATTTCAGACTAGTGCCCACGTCAAGAGGTATGTGACCTCTGACAAGTTTCTTAAGCCCGCAAACTAAGGGAGAAAAGCTCAATTGTTGAGCTTGTGCTCAGATTGTCTGAGTACTACAATCGCTTGAATCGAGTGGGAGTTAATCTTCCAGGTGAGATAGTGATGGTTCTCCATAGTCACTGCCACCAAGCTATTGGAGCTTCGTGATGAACTATAACATATCAGGGATAGACATGATGATCCTTGAGCAACTCGCGATGTTTGACGCCGCGAAAGTAGAAATCAAGTAGGAGCATCAATTGTTGATGGTTAAACCACTAGTTTCAAGAAGGGTAAGGGAAAGAAGGGATACTTCATGAAACGGCAAATCAGTTGCTACTCTAGTGAAGAAACCCAAGGTTGAACCCAAACCCGAGACTAAGTGCTTCTGTAATGAGGGGAACGGTCACTGAAGCAGAACTACCCTAGATACTTGGTAGATGAGAAGGCTGGCAAGGTCGACAGAAGTATTTTGAATATACGTTATATTATCGTGTACTTTACTAGTACTCCTAGTAGCACCAGGGTAATAAATACCGATTCGGTTGCTAAGTGTTACTAACTCGAAATAAAAGGCTGCGGAGACTAGCTAAAGGTGAGATGACGATATGTGTTGGAAGTGTTTCCAAGGTTGATGTGATCAAACATCGCATGCTCCCTCTACCATCGGTATTGGTGTTAAACCGAAATAATTGTTATTTGGTGTTTGCGTTGAGGATAGACATGATTGGATTATGTTTATCACCATACAGTTATTCATTTAAGGAGAATAATGGTTACTCTGTTTATTTGAATAATACCTTCAATGATCTTGCACCTAAAATAAATGGTTTATTGAATCTCGATCGTAGTGATACACATGTTCATGCCAAAAGATATAAGATAGTAATGATAGTACCACATACTTGTGGCACTGCCATTTGAGTCATGTTGGTATAAAACGCATGAAGAAGCTCCATGTTGATGGATCTTTGGACTCAGTCGTTTTTGAAAAGATTGAGACATGCGAACCATGTCTATTGGTATATATGCATGAAGAAACTCCATACAGATGGATCGTTTGGACTCACTTGATTTTGAATCACTTGAGACATGCAAATCATACCACATGGGCAAGATGACTGAAAGACCTCGTTTTCAGTAAGATGGAACAAGAAAGCAACTTGTTGGAAGTAATACATTTTGATGTGTGCAGTCCAATGAGTGCTGAGGCACGTAGTGGATATCGTTATGTTCTTACTTCACAGATGATTTGAGTAGATGCTGAGTATATTTACTTGATGAAACACAAGTCTGAATTATTGAAAGGTTTAAGTAATGTCAGAGTGAAGTTGAAGATCGCCGTGACAAGAGGATAAAATGTCTATGATATGATCATAGAGATGAATATTTGAGTTACGAGTTTGGCACACAATTAAGACATTGTGGAAATTGTTTCACAACTAATACCGCCTGGAACACCATAGTGTGATAGTGTGTCCGAACATCATAACTGCGCCCTATTGGATATGGTGCATACCATGATGTCTCTTATCGAATTACCACTATCATTTATGCGTTAGGCATTAGAGACAACCACATTCACTTTAAATAGGTCACCACGCAATTCCGTTGAGACAACACCGTATGAACTATGGTTTAGAAAAACCTAAGCTGTCGTTTCTTAAAAGTTTGGGGCTGCGACGCTTATGTGAAAAAGTTTTAGGTTGATAAGCTCGAACCCAAAGCGGATAAATGCATCTTCATAGAATACCCAAAACAGTTGGGTATACCTCCTATTTCATATCCGGAAGCAAAACCGATTGTTTCTAGAAACGGGTCCTTTCTCGAGGAAAAGTTTCTTTCGAAAGAATTGAGTGGGAGGATGATGGAGACTTGATGAGGTTATTGAACCGTCACTTCAACTAGTTTGTAGCAAGGCGCAGGAAGTTGTTCCTATGGCACCTACACCAATTGAAGTGGAAGCTTATGATAGTGATCATGAAACTTCGGATCAAGTCACTACCAAACCTCATAGGTTGACAAGGATGCGTACTACTTCACAGAGGTACGTAATCATGTCTTGGAAGTCATGTTGCTAGACAACATTGAACCTACAAGCTATGGAGAAGCGATGGTGGGCCCGGATTCCTATGAATGGCTCGAGGCCATAAAATCCGAGAGAGGATCCATGTATAAAACAAAGTATAGACTTTTAAAGAACTACTTGATGGTCGTAAGGCTGTTGGGTGCAGATGGATTTTAAAAGGAAGACGTACAATGATGGTAAGTGCCACCATTAAGAAAGCTCGACTTGTCGTTAAGATGTTTCCCGACAAGTTCAAGGAGTTGACTACGATGAGACTTTCTCACTCGTAGCGATGCTAAGAGTCTGTTGGAATTATGTTAGCAGTTACTGCATTATTTATGAAATCTTGCAGATAGGATGTCAAAACATTGTTTCCTCGACGATTTTCTTGAGGAAAGGTTGTATGTGATACAACCAGAAGGTTTTGTCAATCCTGAAAGATGCTAACAAGTATGCAAAGCTCCAGCAATCCTTCTAAGGACCGGAGTAAGCATCTCGGAGTTGGAATGTACGCTTTGATGAGATGATCAAAGATTTTGGGTTTATACAAAGTTTATGAGAAACTTGTATTTCCAAAGAAGTGAGTGGGAGCACTATAGAATTTTTGATGAGTATATGTTCTTAACATATTGTTGATCAGAAATGATGTAGAATTTCTGGAAAGCATACAGGGTTATTTGAAAAGTGTTTTTCCAATGGAAAACCTGGATTAAGCTACTTGAACATTGAGCATCAAGATCTATAAGGATAGATCAAAAACGCTTAATAGTACTTTCAAATGAATACATACCGTGACAAGATTTTGAAGGAGTTCAAAATAGATCAGCAAAGAAGGAGTTCTTGACTGTGTTACAAGGTGTCAGTATTGAGTAAGACTCAAGACCTGACCACGGCAGAAGAGAGAGAAAGGACGAAGGTCGTCCCCTATGCTTTAGACGTAGGCTCTACAGTATGCTATGCTGTGTACCGCACCTGAAGTGTGCCTTGCCATGAGTCAGTCAAGGGGTACAATAGTGATCCAGGAATGGATCACATGACAGCGGTCGAACTTATCCTTAGTAACTAGTGGACTAAGGAATTTTCTCGATTATGGAGGTGGTAAAAGAGTTCGTCGTAAAGGGTTACGTCGATGCAAACTTTGACACTAATCCGGATGACTCTGAGTAGTAAACCGGATTCGTATAGTAGAGCAGTTATTTGGAATAGCTCAAAGTAGCGCGTGGTAGCTGCATCTACAAGATGACATAGAGATTTGTAAAGCACACATGGATCTAAAAGGTTCAGACCCATTGACTAATAAACCTCTCTCACAAGCGAGATATGAACAAACCCCATGGGTGTTGGATTCATTACAATCACATAGTGATAAGAACTAGATTATTGACTCTAGTGCAAGTGGGAGACTGTTGGAAATATGCCCTAGAGGCAATAATAAAATGGTTATTATTGTATTTCCTTGTTCATGATAATTGTCTATTGTTCATGTTATAATTGTATTAACTGGAAACCGTAATACATGTGTGAATACGTAGACCACAACATCTCCCTAGTAAGCCTCTAGTTAACTAGCTCGTTGATCAATAGATGGTTATGGTTTCCTGACCATGGACATTGGATGTCATTGATAACGGGATCACATCATTAGGAGAATGATGTGATGGACAAGACCCAATCCTGAGCATAGCACAAGATCGTGTAGTTCGTTTGCTAAGAGCTTTTCTAATGTCAAGTATCATTTCCTTAGACCATGAGATTGTGCAACTCCCGGATACCGTAGGAATGCTTTGGGTGTACCAAACGTCACAACGTAACTGGGTGGCTATAAAGGTGCACTACAGGTATCTCCGAAAGTGTATGTTGGGTTGGCACGAATCGAGACTGGGATTTGTCACTCCGTATGACGGAGAGGTATCTCTGGGCCCACTCGGCAATGCATCATCATAATGAGCTCAATGTGACTAAGGAGTTAGCCATGGGATCAAGCTTTACGGAACGAGTAAAGTGACTTGCCGGTAACGAGATTGAATGAGGTATTGGGATACCGACGATCGAATCTCGGGCAAGTAACATACCGATTGACAAAGGGAATTGTATACGGGATTGATTGAATCCCCGACATCGTGGTTCATCCGATGAGATCACCGTGGAACATGTGGGAGCCAACATGGGTATCCAGATCCCGCTGTTGGTTATTGGCCGGAGAACGTCTCGGTCATGTCTGCATGGTTCCCGAACCCGTAGGGTCTACACACTTAAGGTTCGGTGACGCTAGAGTTGTTATGGGAAATTGTATGTGGTTACCGAAGGTTGTTCGGAGTCCCGGATGATAACCTTGATGTCACGAGGAGTTCCGGAATGGTACGGAGGTAAAGATTTATATATGGGAAGTCCTATTTTGGCCACCGGAAAATGTTTGGGATTTTTCGGTATTGTACCGGGAAGGTTCTAGAAGGTTCCGGAGTGGGGCCCACCTACATGGGGGGCCCACATGAACGTGGGTAGTGGGGGCAAGGCCCCACACCCCTGGTCAAGGCGCACCAAGATCCCCCCTTAGAAGGAATAAGATCATATCCCGAAGGGATAAGATCAAGATCCCTAAAAAAGGGGGATAACAATCGGTGAGGAAGGGAAATGATGGGATTTCTTTCCCCCACCTTTGCCAACGCCCCAATGGACTTGGAGGGCAAGAAACCAGCCCCTTCCACCCCTATATATAGTAGGGAGGCGCATGGGAGCTGCACCCGTTCCCTGGCGCAGCCCTCTCTCTCCCCAACACCTCCTCCTCCTCCGTAGTGCTTGGCGAAGCCCTGTCGGAGAACTGCAAGCTCCACCACCACGCCGTCGTGCTGTCGGAGCTCTCCTCAACTTGTCCTCTCCCCTTGCTGGATCAAGAAGGAGGAGACGTCCCCGGGCTGTACGTGTGTTGAAAGCGGAGGCGTCGTTGTTCGGCGCTTAGATCGGAATCAACCGCGATATGAATCGCTGCGAGTACGACTCCTTCATCTGCGTTCTTGTAACGCTTCCGCATCGCGATCTACAAGGGTATGTAGATGCACTCCTCTCTCTCTCTCGTTGCTAGATGACTCCATAGATTGATCTTGGTGATGCATAGAAATTTTTTAAATTTCTGCTACGATCCCCAACACTTCCATCCCTCTTCTCTTTCCTCCCTGTCCTAGGCGACCTAGGTCCAGCCGGTCGGCCGGCACCAACGAACTACCCCTCCCATCTCTGCCTCCCCTCCCTTCTTCCCCTAACTCCTTTGTTCACCTTCTCTGTGCACAACGGTTGTGGTCCGGCACCGGGCCTCCTGTCTCCTCCTTTCGCCCCTCCTCCCTTCATCCTCCTTTGTTCATGCATTTTTGTCTGTTTTTTGTGATTTAATGATTAATAGCTATAGATTGGATATTGTGAGGAGTGTGGTTTTCTGTAGGTCGAGCTCATGGTACCTCTTATCTTAGCCATCCATTTCTGGATCGTGATCCGTGCATGCACATTTGTCTTTTTTGTTTCTCTCAAACGAAACTTCAAACTTTGCATGACAATAAAACATTCTAACTACAATGCGGGAAAAAACTTTTGGATTTTTTCATGCATTTTAAATTCTTAAAATAATTTTTAATCAAACAAAATAACTTTTTTATATATTTATCTCGAACCAAAAAATCCGGAAGTTTTGTCACACATTGAAGTTCTAAAGTTTGTTTGATCTACAAAGTTTAAAGTCCATATGTTGTTTGATTTGAGAGAAACAAAAAAGAGAAATTTTGATATAGTAAGTTAGTTGGAGAGCACACATCTCAAAGCAATATTGAAGGGAGGAGGATAAAGGGTTCCATGTAGCCCGACCTTCACAGGAACTTTCTGTATTGTGAGTACAATTTGATTACTAGTTGATGCATATTGCAGCTCTCTAGTGCATTTGATTGATGGAGGTCATCATCATGCGAACCCGTTGGCAACATAGGAGAATGAAGGTATCATGAACAATATTCATAGTAGGATAGTTGACGCTTGTCTTGTGATGGCAACATAGTTTAGCTATGTTGATTGATTGATGGAGGTCATCATCATGCGAACCATATGTGTTTTGTATGGTCCAAATCTATTATGATATTATGGGGCCACATCTATTTAGATGTATGGAACATCAAAGTATAATGGTTGAATTGTGCATGTTTTAACTATGAATCATCTGCATTGTCATAATTTCCCTTCGCAAGATTGTCGTTTCATTGCCTAGCAATGTGCAGATTACTGTATTACGGTTAAATAGCATATATAAGCGACCATTCATAGCAAAATCTATAGTTTCACAATTGTTTTAACCCAACAACTTCCAGCTATTCCACGGCTGAAAGTTCACAACAGATTTTTCATAACTCACAACAGCTTTTTCAGAATCTGCAGCTCAACCAAACACAACGGCACCGGTCGGTACACCTACAAACAAAGAAATAAGCTGCAGTGAGGATGCAACGAATGAAATACTCAGGTTAAGCAAAGTAGAAAGAGTTCAGCAACCGTTCTCTAATGTACAAGACATCCAATCCTGCAGCTGCAGGCTAGATAACTCGGAGACTCACTCCGGCATCAAATGATTAGAATCACCGGCAAATGACATACACGGATACACTTGTCTTATGCACATTCTCCTTGCATACAAAGTGGGCCCACACATACGGTACACGACTATTCTTCAGTTATGCTGTGAAGGCTAGGCTGCCAGGAATAGGACGCCGAATCAGCCGGCGAAGCAACCGGCCGCCGCCGCCGCCGTCCCGGCGACTCCCCTTTGGCACCCCTCCCCTTCTCCTTGGTGTCTTTCACACGTACCACCCTGCCCGCTTCTTCTTCACTGCCATGACTGACGCCCACCTCCTGAGGAGGCATCTGGGGCGCCCTGGCTTCGCCGCCCACGGCCCAGCCGAACCACTTCTTGCCGCCGTCCTTGTGGGCCCTGTCATAGCCGTCGGGCCTAGCCAGGTGCCTCCTCAGCGACACGCTGCCGCGCCCGCCGCCGGCGCTGTGGGAGGAGGACGAGGAGTACTTGAGCAGCCTCCGGACGGTGCTCTTGGGCACGACGTAGTACTTGTGCCCAAGGTGGAGCATGGTGTTGGGCGCGGCCACCGCGCCGACGGGCTCGCGGAACACGTCGGGCCGCGCCACGCAGAACCGCGGGTGCTGCGACATCACCTCCGCCGCCAGCACCGGCCGGTCCAGCAGCTCCACGTGCCCGCCGGGGAACACCAGCTTCACGAACTGGCCCCGCCGCCCCGCGCTCGTGCCGCAGAAGCAGCTCGCCATGGCCCTGAGCTCGATCGATCGGCTCGCTCCAAGAGGCCGGCGGATTTATAGCTGCGGCAGGCGCTGAGGTTTCCACTATTTGACTTAGCTAGCTGCCCTAGGATTGCGTGTTGGTGGGACGTGCAAGGCGCCAAGATGCCATCGTTGTTGCCATTTGTGCCTTTGTGTTGTTCCTGGCATTTTGGCACTGCATCTTGGACAGCGTCCAAAGCTAGCTGTGCATAGGCCACGATGGTTACGAGGAGGTTTTGAGGTTACAAGGTCTAGATAATGTGGCGGAAGACCGCATGTGGTGGCCTGGCTTCTTTGGCTCCCCATTGGCGGCCATACGGAGATGACAACATGTACCGAAGCTCTGGAGTTAGTGCATGTCACTAGTGAGAAGAGATACATAATTGGTACTCCTAGACAACGGAGATGACAATATGTGTGCCTAAACTGCGGAGTTAGTGCGTGCCATTCTGGATAAAAAGGGAGAAGCGCTAGCCAATCAATTACTCAGAGGGAACAAGAGTTTGGTGCAAGGATCCGTAGAGAGGATGGACAGGGTTCAGCTCAATATTTTAAATAGCGCGCTACAAAATATAGCGAGGCCCTTCTCTAAATGCTACACAAGTTATAGCGCGTTAATAGCGTGCTATATTTCAAAATAGCGTTTGGAAAAAAAATCAAATATATCTAGAAATAAAGTATTTAAGCAACTAAATATTTCATAGGAGCAAGCAATATATGCATAAGGGCCAAATCCAGTACATAAAAATAGTAAGTCTCAAACATCAACACTCAACAGCCATAGTTTAAGAGTCTCTAACATGAACAGCCACCGGGGCAGCAACAATACAACACAAAATAACACACGAGTTTTAAGATAGTCTACATCAATAGCCACCGAAGGGGACAACATTACAACATAGCACAATCAAATTATTCAGAATCACTCACTGGTAAATGCATTTCATCATCTTCCGATTCAGAAGAAGACTCAGCTGATTGCAACTCATCATCACGATAAATAGGAAGCAACTTCTTCTTCTTCCTAGGACGAGATTGAGACACTATCTTTCTTTTTGATGGAGCAACTTCTCCTCCTGATGTTGATTGTGCAACTTGTACATCTCCAGGTTCAACTCCTGTTTGCACTCCTTCAACAGACACAACACCAGTAATCCACTCATTACCTTCATCTTCTACAATATCTACAAATGTGTGGTCCTCAATTGGGTCCCTGTTTTTCATCCCTCTCTTTTCCTTTAGTTTGGAGTTGAACTTGATGAACACAAGGTCTCTCATTTTGTCATGAAGTAGCCTACTGCGTCTTTTTGTGTGAATCTGTAGGTGATGGGATTAGAGCATTGATTTCTTAGTATGAAAAAACAAGTAAACAAATGCAAGAAAAGTATGGCAAAGATACTGGGTTGTCCTTCTAATGTGACAATAAACAAGTTGACATATGGCATGCATCTTTCTGACCTGCTGAAAAACACTGAAATTCCTCTCACAAGCCGAGGAGCTGCATGTCAAACTCAAAATCCGCATCGCCAATACCCTGAGATTTGGTGCACTTGACCCATGATTGGACCACCAATCAACTTCATTAAGAGTAAAAATCGGAGTTAAGAAACCATTGCAAGTTCTGATATGAGAATGGAGAAAAAGTTAAAATGTAAATATGCACCTGGATCAAAGTTTTTGTTTTTCCGCTGCCTTTTAGCAATGTCTCTTCCAAATGACCCCTCTTCACCTTGATATGCCTTGAGTTCATCTATGATTTTGTCTTGAAGGCGAACATCTTCCACCATTTTTCCCATGCAACTGACAACCCCATCTTTAAATGTTGGATCCAACAAAATTTGTAGCTTGTTTTCATAAAAGTAGTATGGATTTAAGAAGTATCCAGCCCTATGTAGTGGCCTCTTCAATTTGTTGTCCCATCTTTTATCCACTATATCCAACACTTCTTGAAAACAAGATTCTTGTTGTTCATTTTCAAACTTGGCTGAGATATCTTTCTTTGCATCCAAAAAGGCGCCGTATATGAATCCCATAGCTGGTACATCGCTGTCCATTCTCCTTAGCAAGTTAGCCAATGGTTCAAGGAACTTCACGACAATATCTACTCCTCTCCAAAAAAATTCAGAGCGCACAGTTTTTTTGGCTTCCCTTCCTTTAACCTTTTTTAGATAGCCCATTTCATCAAGTTGATCTGATCTAAATAGCTTCTGGAGTTGCTTCTTGTTATCCAACATGCTCTTCAAGTTTAAGTATGTTGTAGCAAACCTAGTAATACCGAACCTAACCAGATCTTTCCCAAGGAACTCCCTCATTAGGCTCAAAACCCTTGTGTGTGCATAAAGGAAAACTGTCACAGCTCTAGCTTTTGTAATAGTGGAGTCAACTGATGGCAGCTTACCGACGTCCTCTAGCATCAAATCAATACAATGGGCAGCACAACCATTCCAGAATATGTTGGGCCGCTTTGCATTCAACAATGTAGATGCTGCTTGATTCACACTTGCATTATCAGTCACCACTTGAACTACATGTTTCTCCCCAATCTCTTCAATGCAATCATCTACAAGGTCAAAGATGTACTTGCCATCTTTCTTCACAGCTGAACAATCAAAAGAATCGAAAAAACCCACACCATATGCACTATGGACTACCAAATTCATTACCCCTCTTCCTCTTATGTCGGTCCACGCATCTGTCATGATTGTACACCCAGTGAGCTCCCAAGCTTCCCTGTGAGCCTTGAAGGATTCCATCACTTTCTTCTTCCTCTTCTTCAAGAATGGGCCACCCATTTCATAAGGACTAGGACCTGGCAAGTCTTCGCCGTATTGTCCAATTGACTGAAGCATAAGGGAAAAGCTTGGAAGTGTGACTGAATTGAAGGGAATGCATGCTTCATAGAAGAACTGGCATATGTACTCACAAGCACGGTTCCTTTTCTTCAATCTCTCCCCAGTTGTCAGCTTTAATTGAATGCTCTCACTAGATTTTGCCTTCCTTGCAGCTATAGCATCTTCAGGTGATAGTTGGCAGAATTTTTCCATAGGCCCACCTGAGGATTTAGATGTTTTGCCTCTCGCTGACTTAAGCATAACAACATAATTTCTTCTGCCATCCTCATCATTTGAACCCTCCCCCTCTGAGTGGCTCAAGTCCACTTCACTTCTAATCCTCTTCTGCTCCAAAAATTTTTCTGCCTTTTTATCACCCTTCTTTGTCAAAAACTCAGTCATTTCATCCCTTACATCAGCTGGCACTTTTGTACAGGGAACAACACTGGAAGTTGGAATGTTTGCAAGGTGGAGCTTGATTCGAGTAATACCATTGGTGTACACATGATGACAGAAAATGCACTTCAAAGAATTCCTCTTGTTTTCATCAGGACAAATGCAATATTTCCATCCTGGGTCTTTTGATTTCACATTCACAACGGCAGCTTCTCCTTGTACCGTTGATGCTGCGCTTGAAGCACCAACGCCTACAATCAGACAAATTATATATCAAATTAGCAATGCCTACGTCTTCAGTGCAGTACATATATCTTTAGTATAGAGTAAAATCGGCCCATCCAAGCATTAACACAAGTTACTCTTGTTACTATAGTTCAGTTCAGTACTATATGGCCTGATAACTCAGATACACACAAATATACACAGTCAATTAGTCAAACTGCAAACCATATTGAGGAAATCAACATCTTTCTATGAATATACAGGGATCTCCTTCTGAATCCTACTTCCCTTTGTTGGTGCTCTTGTCGGCATTCATCTGGTGGTGCTCTTGCCAGCGGCATAGCAAGAGACGGGGAGGGCATGGAGATGGCTCAAGGGAAAGTGGGTATGCGACGGTGTGGATGCTTGATTACTTGGTGGTTGACTTGCCGACGGTGTGGTTGACATCGCCCGTCGGTGTAGGATGGAGTCGAGATGGAGGACGCTGCCGCGGCGAGATGATGCTGTCGCCGCTGCTCAAGATATTGCCGCCGCGCTGATGACTAGATCTTGCCGCTGCCTGCGCTCACGACCAGATGTTGCCGTCGCCGTCGCCGCCGCCGCCGCTGCTCATCTGGGCTGGGAACTGGGAAGGGGATGAGAAGTGAGAACTAGGGTTAGCCAGTTAGGTCTCGTGGGAGAATAAGTGAGAAAGCTAGTGGTCGGTCGTGGGTTGGTTTTGGGCTTTTGGCCTGCTGGGCCTGCTGGGCTGCTCAAGATATTGCCGCCACCGCTCATCTGCACGTTGTAACGTTACAAAGTTATAGCGTGTAGCGCGTTAATTACGCGATTAGCACCGTAGCGTCCGATTTTGCCAAAACGTATCGTCTCCCTTCCAAATATGCTATAACCGCGTTATAACGGCGAAATAGCGCGCTATTCAAAATATTGGTTCAGTTGCAGATAATCCAGTATGGAGTATTATGTGGGGACTGGCAAGACGACCCCACCTGCAGGAGCACCGTGACCCACTCGCCAGCGCCGACCAAACCCGCTGACGAGTGGACCTGAGTGGACCCGGTAGCTAGCTCCTACTTAACCTCTGGTGGCCAGCGAGACGGGCATCCGGAGGATTAGAAAAGGCAACGGCGGTGGCTACCTGCTACTTTCCCCTTCCCTGTTCTTCACCAATTTGAGGGCAATCGATCCTTGTAATTCATCTTGTACGAGCTACTACTTCAGAGAGCCACTCTAGATCGATTATCCACTGCTGTATCCTAACATCTGGTATCAGAGATGCCCTCGATCCTTGGCCCTCTCCACTGGCGCAGTTCATCGAAACCCGATGGCTTCGCCAAGGTCGTCAACAGCTCGAAGAGATGGATCCGGCCGTCAAGAGCTTCCTCGATTCACTCCGGAACTCGCTCGACGCCAACACCGCCGCGATGCAGGCCCAGACAACGAAGATCGACGACCTACTGTCCTGGCGTCCCGATCTGGAGAAGCGAGTCGGCGACCTCGCTGCTATGGTCTCCGATCTGCAGCAAGCGTGCGACGCGGACGTGTTCCAAGACATGGAGGCGACCGTCAAGGCCGCTCCGACCATCCCAGGCGCGACGGGCGGTGGTCTCCCCGGCACCGGCCCTGACGTGGGAACGCATCCACAAAGGTCAAGGGACCACGGCGAGCTTCATCTACATCGGGGGCAGGCACCGGTGCCCCTCCCGGCCAACGGTCAGTTCCACCCCCAATCACCTCTATCGCTGCCCTCACTGTTCACACACGCCAGTCAAATCCTCACCTATGGCGCACACTCTATGAGCAGTATTTTACCATGTTCAACATCCAGGAGACTCATTGGGTCCCTATGGCTTCACTGAATTTCACTGGCCCTGCTTCAGTGTGGTTATAGTTTGTCCAGAAAAAATTGGCTGGTCTTGACTGGGAGTCATTCTCCTCTCTCCTGTGTATTCGATTCGGGCACGATCGCCACCAATTACTCATTCGACAATTTTACACCATTCGTCAGACAGGATCTGTCGCTGAATACATAGAACAATTTGAAATGATTATTAGTCATTTAGCAGCTTATTCTGATACTACACATCCTTACTATCATCTTACTCATTTTGTTGAGGGGTTGCGAGCGGACATTCGAGCGGTGGTGATGGTGCAGCGACCACCCGACCTCGATACGACGTGTTCCCTCGCCTTACTGCAAGAAGAGGTGGCCGACTGCGCGCACCGGGGCTCTTACACCAACTCGAGCCAGCGTGCGGCGAACCCTGCATCACGACAAAGTGTGCCGTTACCGCTTCCTACACCACCAGCGCGGACAGGCCCAGTTGCTCCTGTGCACAACATTGCTGCTTCGGATCGGCGTGGTACAGAGGCCGCAAGAGCAACAGAAACAAATCGCGGTGATCCCAGCAAGCTCAAGGCCCTGCGCGAGTACCGTCGTGCACGCGGACTTTGCTTCAAGTGTGGAGAGCGGTGGGGGCATGATCACTTTTGTCCCACGTCTGTACAACTTCACGTGGTGGAAGAACTGTTGGAGCTTTTCGGTCTCGACACCAACAGTGAGCCTGAATATACTTCACCAAGCTGGCAGCCACCGGAGACGGCCATGGCTATATCTCGTCATGCCCTCACAGATGGTGTTGCTCCAAAGGCATTCCAGCTGCATGCTTGGATTCAGAATCAGGAAGTCCTTATGTTGGTAGATTCGGGCAGTTCCACCTCATTCCTCAACGAACAACTTGCTGCTAAGCTGACAGGAGTGCAGCGGATGCCCAGACCTTGCCGGGTAAAGGTCGCAGATGGAGGTGAGCTCTGTTGTTATACCAGCATTCCGGATTGCGCATGGTCATCCCAGGGCCATGAGTTTACCATTGAAATGACGGTCCTTCCACTGGGCACTTATGATGCCATCTTAGGCATGCATTGGCTCGAGGTGCATAGTCCTATGGCAGTAGACTGGAAGAGAAAGACTCTGGTTCTGTCCACCACCTCAGGACCAGTTTTTCTCCAAGGGCACGGGTCCGCAGCCACTTGCTCCACCATTAACAATGCTCAGTTGATGGCCTTGTATCAAGCGGGAGCACTGTCCCATGCGGTGCAACTCTATCTGATCGAAAGTGATGCCGTACATCCTGACCAGAACCCAATACCTGACTGCATTCAACAGGTGTTGCTGGAGTTCGAAGATCTGTTCCAGGAACCTAAGGGCCTCCCACCACGGCGTTCCCGCGACCACACTATTCCTCTTATAGAAGGAGCTCAACCTCTGAATATCAGACCCTACCGTCACAAACCTGAACATAAGAATGAGATTGAGCGACAAATTGTAGAGCTGCTGAGGCAAGGGGTTATCTAGAGAAGTACCAGCCCATTCGCATCACCAGTAATTTTGGTGAAGAAGAAAGACGTCACCTGGCGCCTATGCATTGATTATAGATATCTCAACGCCATGACATACATTGGGAAATTCCCCATTCCTGTGATCGATGAACTGCTCGATGAACTCCATGGGGCGGTGTGGTTTTCCAAGCTGGACTTGCGGGCAGGGTATCATCAGATACGATTGGCTAAGGGAGAAGAGTACAAGACAGCGTTCCAAACACACTCGGGCCATTTTGAATTCAAGGTGCTTTCTTTTGGCCTGGCGGGAGGACCGACTACATTCAACGGCGCCATCGGTGAAACCCTGAAAACAGTAAACCGTGTCTGCGCATTATCCTTCTTTGACGACATCCTTGTATTCAGCAAAACTTTAGACGAGAACGTGCAACACCTCCGTCAGGTCCTTCAGTCACTGCACAGAGACCAGTGGATTGTGAAACGTTCCAAGTGTTCTTTCGGTCAGAATCAATTGTCATACCTCGGGCATCGCATCAGTGTTCAGGGAGTTGCCACGGAACCAGCCAAAGTCCGAGCAGTACAAGATTGGGTTACCCCAACAGATGCCACCGCGGTTCGACGATTCCTGGGTCTAGCAGGCTATTACATGCGTTTCGTCAAGCATTTTGGGATCATTGCACGACCCTTATTCAATCTGCTGAAAAAGGGGACGCCGTTCGTGTGGACAAATCAGACTGAACAAGCATTCCAGATTCGTAAACAGCGACTGATATCTGCTCCTGTTCTTGCCTTACTGGATTTCACGAAAACCTTTGTTGTGGAAACCGATGCGTGTGCTGACGGCATCGACGCAGTTTTACAATAGGATGGCCATCCCATCACTTTCATGAGCAAGTCACTTTGTCCTCGCTACCGTGGCCTGTCGACTTATGAAAAGGAGTACCTTGCCATTGTGGTGGCTGTAGAGCAGTGGCGTCCTTACTTACAACATGCAGAATTTGTGATTCATACTGACCAAAAGAGTTTGGTGCACCTGGAAGAGCAGCGGCTGCCCACACCTTGGCAGCAAAAAGCTTTCACAAAACTTCTGGGCCTCCAATACCGCATCCATTACAAGAAAGGCACTGATAATACCGCAGCAGATGCGTTGTCTCGATCGACCCCTCTTGAGCGTCTCACGGCTATCTCTTCTGGGCAACCCGCTTGGCTCGAGGACATCTTCAACAGCTACAACTCCAATCCCCAGGCTCAGAAACTTTTGACACAACTTGTAGTTGCTCCGGATTCTAAGGGCCACTTCACTCTAGTACAAGGTATTATTCGCTTCCGGGACAGAATCTGGTTAGGAGGAAGCACTGCGATGTAGCAGTGTATCATTTCTGCATTCCACGACAGCCCAATGGGGGGTCATTCTGGATTTCCCGTAACCTACAAGCGCATCCGTCAGTTGTTTGCGTGGCCTAAGATGAAGATGCATATCAAGCAGTTTATCCATTGTTGCCAAATTTGCCAACAGGCCAAGCCAGAACGCATCAACTACCCAGGCCTCTTGGAACCATTACCGGTACCAACAGAATCATGGGAATTCATATCCATGGACTTCATCGACGGGTTGCCGCAATCAGGGCACATCAACTACATCTAGGTCATTGTGGACAAATTCACTAAATTCGCCCATTTCTTGCCTTTGGCGCACCCGTACACAGTAGCTAAGTTGGCCCTTCTCTACATGACACACATCTACAAATTGCATGGTTTCCTAGGGGCAATTATTTCAGATCGTGACCCTGTTTTCACTAGTCACTTTTGGAAAGAACTGTTCACCTATGCCGGATCTGAATTACGCATGAGCTCAGCCAATCACCCGCAAACGGACGGGCAAACGGAGCGCGTGAATCAATGTCTTGAGACCTTCCTTAGGTGTTTCACTCAAGCATGCCCCAAGAGATGGAGTTACTGGCTACCATTAGCACAATTCTGGTACAATGCTGCTCCCCATTCTTCCATCGGCATGTCCCCATTCAAGGCTATGTATGGACGAGAACCGCGCCACTGGGCATCACCAGCGAATGCAATATCGGTTCCCTCTCTTCACACATGGCTGGACGAGAGAGCAGTGGTGCAGCAAGCTTTACAACAACACCTTCATCGCGCAAAGTAGCACATGAAGACCCAAGCTGACAAGAAGCGCACCCACAGAGTGTTTGCTGTTGGAGACCACGTCTTCCTAAAGCTACAACCGTATATACAGACTTTAGTGGCCAAACGAGCATGCCACAAGATGGCTTTTCGTTTTTTCGGTCCATACAAGATCAGTTGTCGCATCAACGATGTTGCATACGAGTTGCAACTCCCAGCTTTTTCTCAAGTCCATCCTATCTTCCATGTGTCCCAGCTACGTCGTGCCTTGCTTCCAGGTACACAAGCTTCTACAGAATTACCACCTGACACTGACATTCCGGTAGTACCAGTCGCAGTTCTACAACGTCGTTGGAGCAAAAAGACGCGGGAGCATGATTGAGCAGGGACTCATCCAATGGTCTAACCGTGAAGCTATCGAAGATACTTGGGAAGACCTTGCTGAACTGCAAGCTCGATTTCCAGACGCAGAGGCTTGGGGGCAAGCCTCTTCGCAAGAAGGGGGGATGTCACGGTCCTTGGCAAGACGACCCCACCTGCAGGAGCACCGCGACCCACTCGCCAGCGCCGACCAAACCCGCTGACGAGTGGACCTGAGTGGACCCAGTAGCTGGCTCCTACTTAACCTCTGGTGGCCAGCGAGACGGGCATCCGGAGGATCAGAAAAGGCAACGGCGGCGGCTACCTACTACTTTCCCCTTCCCTGTTCTCCACCAATTTGAGGGCAATCGATCCTTGTAATTCATCTTGTACGAGCTACTACTTCAGAGAGCCACTCTAGATCGATTATCCACTGCTGTATCCTAACAGGGAACAAGAGTTTGGTGCAAGGATCCGTAGAGAGGATGGACAGGGTTCAGCTGCAGATAATCCAGTATGGAGTATTATGTGGGGACTGAAGGTGCCGAGTAATTAAGGTTAAAAAAATCTCTGAAAAGTGTTGCATGGTATAATTCCTGGACTAGCTGTTCTGTCAACAGACATGTAGGTACATTAGCACAATGCCCAATGTGCTTGAGGGGAGCTGAGGATATTTTGCATCTCGTGCTCGGATGCAAAATAGTAAGAGAAGTTTGGAATGCTTTAGGCCTGCTAGAAGTCATTGACCATGTAGCTAAAATTGACAGGTTGGGCTCTATTGTCCTTGAGGAGATCTTATGAGAGATTGGCACTCCACGCCAATGCTTGGAATTCCGGGGATAGCAGTTGGCGCGTGGTACATATGGTGGCAGAGAAGAGAGGTCGTGAAGGGAGAAAGGGTAGCTTCGACTCCTAGTACTGTGTTCTCTATTCAGGCGCTTGATGCTAATTTTGCTAGTTCGCCACGGACACCTAGAAGTGTTAATTCATCATTAATGGAATTTCACGCTATGCTGAGTGTTGACGTATAATGTGCTACCTGGTCTCTTCCATCAGTCTTTTGGTTGCATTGGCTAGAGCATGCACTTCTACATGGTATCGGAGCCAAGAGGTCTTGAGTTCAAGACCCGGCTGGCGCAATTATATTGCAGCCCACTTTCGGTCCACGTTTAGGTATGAGGAAGCCACACGTGAGGGGGAGTGTTGACGTATAATGTGCTACCTAGTCTCTTCCATCAGATTGGTTTTTTGGTTGCATTGGCTAGAGCATGCACTTCTACACCGAGTGCCAAATACACTTGGCAAAGGGCCAAATAAACTCGCTAAAGTCTTTGCTGAGAATTGTACTCGGTAAAGAGTACTCGATGTACATCTATTAGGCAAACAAAAGTTTACCGAGGGCCAATCGTCGGGCACTCGACAACCTATTTGCCGAGAATCAAACAGTGTCTCTCAACAAAATAAAGTGACTTCACGGCCACTGGTTCTGTCGGGTCTTTACCGAGTGCTTCCACTCGGCAAACTTGTGCACATTGCCGAGAGCCTCCACTTGGCTTAACTGAAACAAGCAGCTCCAACAACTCACATTTACCGAGTACCTTTATCAGCGACTCGGTAAAATCACAACCAAACTGCTAACGTGTGCCACGTGTCCCTTCTGCGGAGCGTCGTTCTTGAAAAGGGTTATTTTTCCGAGTGCAGCTCTTGGCAAAGATGCATTGTTAGCATTGTTTCTGCCTATTTTTCATGTAACCCAGCAGCAAAAATAGATATAACAAGAATATCCACTTAGAGAACTTTGTATACTATATAAGGATCACATACATAACAACAAACTCATGAAGGCATTATATATGGTCGGTAGAAGCTTCATATAGAGTCACAAAGTAATTATTTAGCACAAGTGCCTTCTCACTAAACAACAAAGTGGTCAATTCATGTCTATATATGACCACAATGATCAAAGCAACACCACAATTAGGATGAACTGAAAGAGGATTATCAAGTTCTTCAGTCCATTCAGCCCGATAAGCTGGCATGCACCATTGCCTAATTCATGTTTCTCTTCTCATCGAGCACATACTGGTTGTAATGAGTCTTTGCCTCCTCTCTACTCTTGAACGAATCAAAGGATCTTCCTTTGTAATGAAGCACTTGTTCATTGCATGCAGACCATGAATTGTAGACTCCTAGACACCTACTGTAACACCCTGAGACCGTTGTGCCAGGTGTCTTCCTGTTATTCGCTGTTGTTGCCTTGTCATTTGTTTGCATGTCATGCATTTCATATCATGTCATCATGTGCATCGCATTTGCATACGTGTTCGTCTCATGCATCCGAGCACTTTCCCCGTTGTCCGTTTTGCAATCCGGCACTCCTATGTCCTCCGGCGTTCCCTTTTGTCCCTTTTCATGTGCGGGTGTTAAACATTCTCGGATTGGATCGAGATTTTCCAAGCGGCCTTGGTACACTACCGGTAGACCGCCTGTCAAGTTTCGTGCCATTTGGAGTTCGTTTGATACTCCAACGGTTAACCGGGGAACTGAAAAGGCCTCGTGTGTGTTGCAGCCCAACACCCCTCCAAAGTGGCCCATAATCCATCCAAACCCCCTCCATCCTCTCGGTCGTTCGATCACGATCACGTGGCTAAAACTCGCACCTCATTTGGACTCTCCTAGCTCCCTCTACCTATATAAACACCCCCCTCTCCGAAATTCGCGGTCAAACCCTAGCATTTTTCCTTCTCCGACGCCGGACACATCTCCCTCCACCACCGGACATGTCCGCCGCCGCCTTCGTCCAATCCAGAGCCGCCACCCGTCCTCCGCCGCCGTCCCCGTGCCGCCGGCCCGCGGAGCCCATCATGGGCCCGCACGGGCCCAAGCCGCCGCCGCCCGGCCCGCACTGCCCCGCCGACTCGCGCGCCTCACCTTCCGTGCGCCGCCGCCGCCCTTCACCGCGCCCCGCCACCTCGCCTGCATCACCGCCACCGCGTGAGACCGGCGCTGTCGTCGCCCGGCTCCTGCGCCGCCTGTCTTGCCAGCGCTCACCGCCGCCGCCGCATTAGCTCGCCGCCACTCGCGCCGGCAACGGCCTTCCCGCGCCGCCTCGTCGAGACCTGGCCGGATCCGGCCAGATCCGGCCCGGATCCGCCCACTCCGGCCGCCCCCGACCATCTCCGGCGAGCTCCCTGTCTCCGGCTTCCTCCGGCGACGTCTCCTTCGTCTCCCCGTCAACTCCGGCGAAGATTCTGGCAAACCTCGTAATCCGTGCGAAACCCTAGATCTGCTTCGGAGGGGTATATTTCCACTAAGTCATTTTTCTGTGTAACATTTTATGCCTCTGTTCATCGCATCATAACTCCTCATCCGTAGATCCGTTTCATGCATAAGATATATTGAAATGTTCATCATGATGTCCTCTTCATTTTGTTCCATTGCACCATGCTTGTTTGAGTCCATCTTGATGCCCAAATAGCTATTGCAAGAGTGCTATAAAATGTTAGGTGCTGATTCTTATCAGTTTATGAGCATTTGTCATTTTTGCCATGTTTATTGTGTGCTGCATATGGTCATGAGATCTACATGTGTTTTATTATATGCCATGCCATCTTTACAGGGGTGTATGCCATGTATTTTTGTGATCAATGTGGTGACTAGCACAAGCATGCAAAGTAGCTCTCGTAATGTTGCTGATTTCAGGGACTTAGAATTTCACCAAGTCATTTCCCCGCTGTTATTTTTATGCCATGTATTCATGTTGCTACAGAGTGATCCATGCTTCTTTTGAGTATATTCAGCAAGGATGATTTTGAGATATTGTTATGCTCTATCCATCCATGCCCTTGTTTGCATTTATGGAGTGCCCTAGCATGACTCAATCTTGCTCTACTTTTTCTATAAAATGTTCCTGGCAGATTGTTTACATGTTAATAAATTTTGCCAAGGTTGTTGTAGTTGATCCATGCATGTTATGAGATGGTTCTTGCCATGGTTAGCTTCTTGAGCATGTCTTCTTGCTGGTAGTATGCTTAGTTTGTCATGCAATGCCTTGTGTTGAGTGATTAGAGCTCGCAAACATGCCTTCAATTCTGTTTAGGCCATGTCCAGTTTTCTGCTAAGTCTGAATCTGTTAACGAAACTTGCTATGTTTACATGGGTGCCATCATATCTTCTGATCCTTTTTGGCTTATGGCCAATAAGGGACTTTTGTTATATGCTTTGAGTAGATTCATGCCATCCTTTGCTTTGCTATGTCCTGATCCTGTAGCATGTTGTTTTCTTGCTCTAACATTGCTTCCTGATGTTAAATCCTGACATGTTATTTTTAGTAAGTCTGTGATGCTGATATCTTTTGTCCTTTTGCCATGCTTGTTCGAACCTGCTCTTGTGTGAATTAGCCATAGCTCAGTGTTCATCTTTTGTCAAGCATCTTGAGTAGATCACTGACATGTGCTTTGTTGCTATGTTAGAGTGCAGTAGCTTAGTTTCTTGTTGCATTTTAGATGGCATCGTGTTGTTAATCGCAGAATTGTGCCATTATTTTTTTGCTTGCCATTTGCAAACCGTGCATCCGATTCCGGTGATCTTTATATTGATTTCGACTGAAATCAACTCATCTTTCCAGCGGCACACTTGGTTTGCCAAGTTGATGCCTTGTTCAATCTTTTCTTTCCGGATCACGCATATGCATTGCATATCACATCCCGCATGTCATGCCATGTTTTGCATCATGTTGCTTGCGCATTGCACCGTGGTAGATTGTGGTTCCCTTTGCTTGTGTTCTTGCCTTGGGTGGAGCCGGGAGACGAGTACGTGATCGAGGAACCCATTGAGTACGCTTACGAGGATCAAGCTTTCGTCAACTCGGAGAACTTTGCAGGCAAGATGACCATACCCTCGAAATCACTTCTATCTTTGCTTGCTAGTTGCTCGTTCTTTTGCTATGCTACGATACCTACCACTTGCTATATCATGCCTCCCATATTGCCATGTCAAGCCTCTAACCCACCTTTCCTAGCAAACCGTTGTTTGGCTATGTTACCGCTTTGCTTAGCCCATCTTATAGCGTTGCTAGTTGCAGGTGAAGATGGAGTTTGTTCCTTGTTGGAACATGATTATTGTTGGGATATCACAATATCTCTTATTTAATTAATGCATCTATATACTTGGTTAAGGGTGGAAGGCTCGGCCTTATGCCTGGTGTTTTGTTCCACTCTTGCTGCCCTAGTTTCCGTCATACCGGTGTTATGTTCCTTGATTTTGCGTTCCTTACGCGGTTGGGTTATAATGGGAACCCCTTGACAGTTCGCTTTGAATAAAACTCCTCGAGCAAGGCCCAACCTTGGTTTTACCATTTGCCACCTAAGCCTTTTTCCCTTGGGTTCTGCAGACTCATGGGTCATCTTCATTTTAAACCCCCGGGCCAGTGCTCCTCTGAGTGTTGGTCCAACCTGTCAGCAGCCGGTGGCCACCAGGGGCAACTCTGGGTTGGCCTACCGGAATCTTAGACAATCCGGTGTGCCCTGAGAATAAGATATGTGTAGCTCCTATCGGGATTTGTCGGCACATTCAGGCGACTTTGCTGGTCTTGTTTTACCATTGTCGAAATGTTTTGTAACCGGGATTCCGAGTCTGATCGGGTCGTCCTGGGAGAAGGAATATCCTTCGTTGACCATGAGAGCTTGTGATGGGCTAAGTTGGGACACCCCTGCTGGGTTTTGAACTTTCGAAAGCCGTGCCCGCGGTTATGGGCAGATGGGAATTTGTTAATGTCCGGTTGTAGAAAACTTGACGCTTAACTTAATTAAAATGAATTAACCGCGTGTGTAGCCGTGATGGTCTCTTTCCGATGGAGTCCGGGAAGTGAACACAGTTTTAGAGTTATGCTTGATCATAAGTAGATTCAGGATCACTTCTTGATCACTTCTAGTTCACGACCGTGCTTTGATTCTCTTCTCGCTCTCATTTGCGTAAGTTAGCCACCATATATGCTAGTGCTTGCTGCAGCTCCACCTCACTACCCCCCTTTTCCTATCCATGAGCTTAAATAGTCTTGATCGCAAGGGTGTGAGATTGCTGAGTCCCTGTGACTCACAGATTACTTCCAAAACTAGTTGCAGGTGCCAATGATACCCGTGCAGGTGACGCAACCGAGCTCAAGGAGGAGCTCGATGAAGATCTTGTTTGTTGTGTTGTTTCGTTTCCAGTTGATCAGTAGTGGAGCCCAGTTGGGGCGATCGGGGATCTAGCATCAGGGGTTGTCTTTCTTTATTTTGGTTTCGTAGTCGGACCTTGATTGTATTCTGGATGATGTAATGCTATATTTATGTATTGTGTGAAGTGGCGATTGTAAGCCAACTCTTTATCTCTATCTGATTCAGTACATGGGATGTGTAAAGATTACCCCTCTTGCGACATGCCTACTATGCGGTTATGCCTCTAAGTCGTGCTCCGACACGTAGGAGATATAGCCGCATCGTGGGTGTTACAAGTTGGTAATCAGAGCATTCCCCGACTTAGGAGCCCCCTGCTTGATCGAATCGCTGGCGTTGTTGAGTCTAGAAAAATGTTTTGAGTCTTATAGGATTATATATATATATATATCGGAAAGTAGGATTCTTTTTACTCCCCAGTCCCTTCTTTGCTCTGGTGAGGCCTCCTGACGTAGAGTTTTGACTCTTCTCTCTTCAAATTTCACTAAAAAAAATTTAGGATCACGCGGGTATCTTGGAATCGTTCCAATGTTTTTGTGACGAGAACATTCTTCTTGGTGCCTCCTGACATTTAGGGGTTGTGGCAGTGTCCCGGGGAGTTGAGCTCCGAGGTGTTGTCGTCACAATTTTATCGTTGCAGTTCTGGAATACCTGAGTTCGCTGACATCGAAAATCTCCTTTATGCAGTTGTTGGTGAGATAACCTCGACGCCACCCAGTACTGGGGCGGGAGTTCGAGAGTATTGCCATAACTTGTATAACGGATGCTTTTCGAAGGTTGAGGTAAATGATTTCCGAAGGTTTCTTGGTTTTGTGTTGAAGGATGGATACAACTGGATGTAGGATTTGCAAGTTTTGGGTGAGATATTATGCTTCCCCTGTATCCCCAACACCTGATTGCATAACTAGAAAGTTTCGGGAGTTTATAAGTGGGAATTCAAGTAGCTCCTAGGATATCTTTCTGACAGATGTATGATATGAAATTGGGGTTCGACGTCTAGTGGTCCGCCTATCCACGGTTGGTTTTACAGTGGTCTCGTTGTGTCTTAAAGAGTCCTTGGCTATGCTGACTCGGGGATGCTTCATATGTCATGTGCACTGCCTTGTACATGATGGTGCTGTACGATCGAGACCGTGTGGGCCCCACCACAAAAACTTCGGATGAGATCTCTATCATATGTTTGTTCCGGCTTATTTTGCAAGCCAATCCTTTGTTTTGTTTTCAGTTGTAGTATTCGAGTTGCTTCGAAGTCAAATGTTGATTCCATACCTTTCCTAAGTGGTGTTCTCATATTCCTATGGGAGTACTAATCCTTCTTGATCATCGAGTTTGTCATGTTAATTCTTTTTCAACCGGCGTGTTCTCTCTTCAAGTGGATCCGATCATTTTCAACATCCGCAAGATCAACTCAAAGTCTTCTCAACGTTGTTCGTTTCATCCGTGCCAAGTTGTCTTTGTTTTTCCCGCCCTCCCACCCTTTTCCTTTAAGGACTAAGATTTCTTAATAAAGTATCCTTTTATTGATATGAAGTCTCTTCGTTCTTTCTTCAATGTTCTTATCCGGTGATTCTCATGAAGATTCTAACGGAGCTTCAAGTTCATCATTCTTCATTATTTTTCTTCCCCGGTGGACTCAATTCAAGTTTTGGTGTTGATCATATTCCTTTCTTTGTTCCAAATGCTTTCCCATGCCGTTGCACCTCATAATCATTCACTTCTCGCTATTCTTTTGTTCTGGAGTGCTGAAGATATCTCAGAAGGCTCGTCTTTTCATTCAATATCCGTTCAACCTATTTCGAGGTTGTTATCTCATTCAAGCCATTTAATTCAACTGGTGCAATCTCTCTTTTCAAGTAATCGTTCATCGGTGTTTCTTTTGAGTGGGCCCTAACCCACGGGTCTTTTCCTAGGATCTTTCCTGACTCTTCTAATTTTCCCGGAGCCTCTCAAATTATTTTCCAAGTTTGACGTAAGAATGAATTATCATCAGTCATTTGTCTTTCTCCAAGATCTTTCAAATTCTTTTCATTGTCGGTTCAACCTTTCTATTTTTCATCTCGGAGTATCTCAACAATTCATGGTGGTGTTTCTCGTCGTCATTCTCGGATTTGAAGACCGAAGAAGATTGTCTCTCAATCTTGCTCCTTTCTCTCAGAGATGCGTAGTTCAAGTTTGCTG
This sequence comes from Triticum urartu, assembly GCF_003073215.2. NCBI lineage: Eukaryota > Viridiplantae > Streptophyta > Magnoliopsida > Poales > Poaceae > Triticum > Triticum urartu. Next base: position 531,073,775 of record NC_053028.1, on the reverse strand, counting down.
CCATCCTCTCATAATTGTTTTCGATTGTCAGAATTCTTTTCACCCATCCGGAGCAATTCATGAGTCTTTTCAGTTTGATTCTCCGGAGCCCATCGTCACCCATCCGGTCCAGGTATTAGTATAGTATATGTATATTAGGAAAAAATGAAAGAATCGATCGCTTCGCTATGCTGCTGCACGTCTCCAGTCTCCTCGGCTCCTCCCCCAAATTCTCCACCCCGGAGAACAGTGCCGCCGCTCCCACGTACTTCGAGATTCAAGGCTCCGCTCTCGTGCATCCATTAATGGAGTTCAACGGTGCTATTCCCTTCCCCAATCATCTCTCTCTACATCCTCAACCCTCCCCACGAAGTAGACGTTTGAGGCATCACCGAATCGGTACGTCGCCCTCCTTCCCCTAATCATGTACTCTTTTGATTCGCTGTTAAATAGCCCAGCTCTCCGCCTGCGATTGCTCCATTTGACATCTCCAATTCTTCTCTTCCTAGTTCCTACTCTTCTGTTGCCTGTTCTTCAAAGCTTCATTGGATCCAGGGATGAGAAGAGGGGACCGGGAATGAGTGTTGCAACCTTGCAGATCTGGGAAGCTACATCGACAATTCGACATCAAGCCATATGCCCATATTCAGGTCCTTTTGTTTCCTGTATTGACTATTTTTCTGCGATTGTTTAGTGACTTGTCTTCTAAAAAATGTTTATCAGTGAGAAAAGGAAGTGAAAAAATTAGCGAGATACTGGTTGGATCCCAGGAAGGTTCAATTGACAATTTTTTTAGAACCGGTAGTTTTTCGAAGAACTTAAAGTGTTCAGAAGTATATTTGGCTTCTTGGCTCAAAAGACTTGAAGTTATTGAATGATATTAAATTACGCAAATGTTGTGCTAAATTTGTAGAAACACTTTCTGACAATTATGCTGAATTAGATGATCTCTTCTCGAAATTACGACTACGACAAATGACTTCAACAGAATCTTATGTGCCATTGAGTGCTATGAAGATTTGTTTAGTTTGTTGGAGACATTGACAAGGTTTTCATACTTAGAAGAGTGAGATGATGGTCTCTTTGTGGTACTTAATTAGATGAGCGATCTTTTGTAGAACAACTATATTTTTTCCATACTATTATGATGTAGTTCTCTGGACGTTACAAATAAATAATCTGTAATATGTGTTTTTTTAGTTCAAAGACCATCATATGCTATGTACTGAATTGCTTTCGAAATACAATATATTCTGAATTTTTATTTGTCCACAAGGGCCCCGTTTTGTCGTCTTGCCCTAGGGCCCCGAATATGTATGGACCAGCCCTGCCGGGGCCCTACCTCCCAGGGGGCCAGGACGGTCGCCCCGTTGCCCCGGCCTATGGGCCGGCCCTGACATGACCCATTACTTTAGGGCACAGGTGACATCACCTACCCATGATATCACTGCTGACCCACAAGTATAAGGGATCGATCGTAGTCCTTTCAATAAGTAAGAGTGTCGAACCCAATGAAGAGCAGAAGGAAATGATAAGAGGTTTTCAGTAAGGTATTCTCTGCAGGTACTGAAAGTAGTAGTAACGGGTAGTTTGTGTTGGGGAACGTAGTAATTTCAAATATTTTCCTATGCACACACTGGATCATGGTGATGCATAGCAACGAGGTGGGAGAGTGTTGTCTACGTACCCTCGTAGACCGGAAGCGGAAGCGTTAGCACAACGCGGTTGATGTAGTCGTACGTCTTCACGATTCGACCGATCCAAGTACTGAACGTACGGTACCTCCGATTTCAGCACACGTTCAGCTCGATGACGTCCCGTGAGCTCCGATCCAGCAGAGCTTCACGGGAGAGTTCCGTCAGCACGACGGTGTGATGACGGTGATGATGTTGCTACCGACGCAGGGCTTCGCCTAAGCACCGCTACGATATGATCGAGGTGGAATATGGTGGAGGGGGGCACCGCACACGGCTAAGAGATCAAGAGATCAACTGTTGTGTCTAGAGGTGCCCCCTGCCCCCGTATATAAAGGACCAGGGGGAGGAGGCCGCCGGCCAGGGGAGGGCGCGCCAGGGAGGAGTCCTACTCCCACACCCTTCTTTTCCTAGTTGGAGTAGGAGGGGGAAAGGAAGGGAAGGAGAGAGAGGAAGGAAAGGGGGCGCCGCCCCCCTCCTTGTCCAATTCGGACTAGAGGGGGAGGGGGCACGCGGCCTGCCCTAGCCGCCCCTCCCCTTTGAAGGAAATATGCCCTAGAGGCAATAATAAAGTTATTATTTATTTCCTTATATCATGATAAATGTTTATTATCCATGCTAGAGTTGTATTAACCGGAAACATGATACATGTGTGAATACATAGACAAACAGAGTGTCACTAGTATGCCTCTACTTGACTAGCTCATTGATCGAAGATGGTTTTGTTTCCTAACCATAGGCAAAGAGTTGTCATTTGATTAATGTGATCACATCATTAGGAGAATGATGTGATTGACTTGACCCATTCCGTTAGCTTAGCACTCGATCGTTTAGTATGTTGCTATTGCTTTCTTCATGACTTATACATGTTCCTATGACTATGAGATTATGCAACTCCCGTTTACCGGAGGAACACTTTGTGTGCTACCAAACGTCACAACGTAACTGGGTGATTATAAAGGTGCTCTACAGGTGTCTCCGAAGATACTTGTTGGGTTGGCGTATTTCGAGATTAGGATTTGTCACTCTGATTGTCAGAGAGGTATCTTTGGGCCATCTCGGTAATGCACATCACTTAAGCCTTGCAAGCATTGCAACTAATGAGTTAGTTGCGGGATGATGTATTACGGAACGAGTAAAGAGACTTGCCGGTAACGAGATTGAACTAGGTATTGACATACCAACGATCGAATCTTGGGCAAGTAACATACCGATGACAAAGGGAACAACGTATGTTGTTATGCGGTCTGACCGATAAAGATCTTCGTAGAATATGTGGGAGCCAATATGAGCATCCAGGTTCCGCTATTGGTTATTGACCAGAGACGTGTCTCGGTCATTTCTACATAGTTCTCGAACCTGTAGGGTCCGCACGCTTAACGTTTCGATGACAGTTATATTATGGGTTTATATGTTTTGATGTACCGAAGGTTGTTCGGAGTCCCGGATGTGATCACGGACATGACGAGGAGTCTCGAAATGGTCGATACATGAAGATTGATATACTGGAAGCCTATGTTTGGATATCGGAAGTGTTTTGGGTGAAATCGGGATTTTACCGGAGTATCGGGAGGTTACCGGAACCCCCCGGGAGCTTAATGGGCCATAGTGGGCCTTGTGGAGAACAGGAGAGGAGGCCAGGGCAGGGCCGCGCGTCCCTCCCCCCTAGTACGAATAGGACAAGGAGAGGGGGGCGCCCCCCCTTTCCTTCCTCTCTCCCTCGTCTTTCCCCCTCCTCTCCTAGTCCAACAAGGAAAAGGGAGGGAGTCCTACTCCCGGTAGGAGTAGGACTCCTCCTGGTGCGCCCCCTCTAGGAGGACCGCACCTCCCCCCTTGCTCCTTCATATACGGGGGCAGGGGGCACCCTAGAGACACAACAATTGATCGTTTGATCTTTTTAGCCGTGTGCGGTGCCCCCCTCCACCATAGTCCACCTCGATAATACTGTATCGGTGCTTAGGCAAAGCCCTGCGTCAGTAGAACATCATCATCGTCACCACGCCATCGTGCTGACGAAACTCTCCCTCAACACTCGGCTGGATCGGAGTTCGAGGGACGTCTTCGGGCTGAACGTGTGCTGAACTCAGAGGTGCCGTGCGTTTGGTACTTGATCGGTCGGATCGGGAAGATGTACGACTACATCAACCGCGTTGTGCTAACACCTCCGCTTTCGGTCTACGATGGTACGTGGACAACACTCTCCCCTCTCGTTGCTATGCATCACCATGATCTTGCGTGTGCGTAGGAATTTTTTTGAAATTACTACGTTCCCCAACAGTGGCATCCGAGCCAGGTTTTATGCGTAGATGTCATATGCACGAGTAGAACACAAGTGAGTTGTGGGCGATATAAGTCATACTGCTTACCAGCATGTCATACTTTGGTTCGGCGGTATTGTTGGATGAAGCGGCCCGGACCGACATTACGCGTACGCTTACGCGAGACTGGTTCTACCGAGGTGCTTTGCACATAGGTGGCTGGCGGGTGTCAGTTTCTCCGACTTTAGTTGAACCGAGTGTGGCTACGCCCGGTCCTTGCGAAGGTTAAAACAACACCAACTTGACAAACTATCATTGTGGTTTTGATGTGTAGGTAAGAACGGTTCTTCCTAAGCCCGTAGCAGCCACGTAAAATTTGCAACAACAAAGTAGAGGACGTCTAACTTGTTTTTGCAGGGCATGTTGTGATGTGATATGGTCAAGACATGATGCTAAATTTTATTGTATGAGATGATCATGTTTTGTAACCGAGTTATCGGCAACTGGCAGGAGCCATATGGTTGTGGTTTTATTGTATGCAATGCAATCGCCCTGTAATGCTTTACTTTATCACTAAGCGGTGGCGATATACGTAGAAGCATAAGATTGGCGAGACGACAACGATGCTACGATGGAGATCAAGGTGTCGCGCCGGTGATGATGGTGATCATGACGGTGCTTCGGAGATGGAGATCACAAGCACAAGATGATGATGGCCATATCATATCACTTATATTGATTGCATGTGATGTTTATCTTTTATGCATGTTATCTTGCTTTGATTGATGGTAGCATTATAAGATGATCCCTCACTAAATTATCAAAGTATAAGTGTTCTCCCTAAGTATGCACCGTTGCGAAAGTTCTTCGTGCTGAGACACCACGTGATGATTGGGTGTGATAGGCTCTACGTTCAAATACAACGGGTTCAAAACAGTTGCACACGCGGAATACTCAGGTTAAACTTGACGAGCCTAGCATATAACAGATATGGCCTCGGAACACGGAGACCGAAAGGTCGAGCATGAATCATATAGTAGATATGATCAACATAGTGGTGTTCACCATTGAAACTACTCCATCTCACATGATGATCGGACATGGTTTAGTTGATTTGGATCATGTGATCACTTAGAGGATTAGAGGGATGTCTATCTAAGTGGGAGTTCTTAAGTAATATGACTAATTGAACTTAAATTTATCATGAACTTAGTACCTGATAGTATCTTGCTTGTCTATGTTGATTGTAGATAGATGGCCCGTGATGTTGTTCCGTTGAATTTTAATGCGTTCCTTGAGAAAGCAAAGTTGAAAGATGATGGTAGCAATTACATGGACTGGGTCCGTAACTTGAGGATTATCCTCATTGGTGCACAGAAGAATTACGTCCTGGAAGCACCGCTAGGTGTACCACCTACGCCAGCAACTGCAGACATTGTGAATGCTTGGCAGTCACGTGTTGATGACTACTCGATAGTTCAGTGTGCCATGCTTTACTGCTTAGAACCAGGACTTCAATGACGTTTTGAATGTCATGGAGCATATGAGATGTTCCAGGAGTTGAAGTTAATATTTCAAAAGAATGCCCGGATTGAGAGATATGAAGTCTCCAATAAGTTCTATAGCTGCAAGATGGAGAAGAATAGTTCTGTCAGTGAGCATATACTCAAGATGTCTGGGTACTGCAATCACTTGATTCAACTGGGAGTTAATCTTCCGGATGATAGCGTCATTGACAGAATTCTTCAATCACTGCCACCAAGCTACAAGAGCTTCGTGATGAACTATAATATGCAAGGGATGGATAAGACAATTCCCGAGCTCTTCGCAATGCTAAAGGCAGCGGAGGTAGAAATCAAGAAGGAGCATCAAGTGTTGATGGTCAATAAGACCACCAGTTTCAAGAAAAAGGGCAAAGGGAAGAAGGGGAACTTCAAGAAGAACAGCAGGCAAGTTGTTTCTTAGGAGAAGAAACCCAAGTCTGGACCTAAGCTTGAGACTGAGTGCTTCTACTGCAAGCAGACTGGTCAGTGGAAGCGGAACTGCCCCAAGTATTTGGCGGATAAGAAGGATGGCAAGGTGAACAAAGGTATATGTGATATACATGTTATTGATGTGTACCTTACTAATGCTCGCAGTAGCACCTGGGTATTTGATACTGGTTCTGTTGCTAATATTTGCAACTCGAAACAGGGGCTACAGATTAAGCGAAGATTGGCTAAGGACGAGGTGACAATGCGCGTGGGAAATGGTTCCAAAATCGATGTGATCGCGGTCGGCACGCTACCTCTACATCTACCTTCGGGATTAGTATTAGACCTAAATAATTGTTTTTTGGTGCCAGCGTTGAGCATGAACATTATATCTGGATCTTGCTTGATGCGAGACGGATATTCATTTAAATCAGAGAATAATGGTTGTTCTATTTATATGAGTAATGTCTTTTATGGTCATGCACCCTTGAAGAGTGTTCTATTTTTGTTGAATCTCGATAGTAGTGATACACATATTCATAATATTGAAGCCAAAAGATGCAGAGTTGATAATGATAGGGCAACTTATTTGTGGCACTGCTGTTTAGGTCATATCGGTGTAAAGCGCATGAAGAAACTCCATACTGATGGACTTTTGGAACCACTTGATTATGAATCACTTAGTACTTGCGAACCATGCCTCATGGACAAGATGACTAAAACGCCGTTCTCCGGAACTATGGAGAGAGCAATAGATTTGTTGGAAATCATACACACAGATGTATGTGGTCCGATGAATGTTGAGGCTCGTGGCGGATATCGTTATTTTCTCACCTTCACAGATGATTTAAGCAGATATGGGTATATCTACTTAATGAAACATAAGTCTGAAACGTTTGAAAAGTTCAAAGAATTTCAGAGTGAAGTTGAAAATCATCGTAACATAAAAATAAAGTTTCTACGATCTTATCGTGGAGGAGAATATTTGAGTTATGAGTTTAGTCTTCATTTGAAACAATGCGGAATAGTTTTGCAACTCACGCCACCCGGAACACCACAGCGTAATGGTGTGTCCGAACATCGTAATCGTACTCTACTACATATGGTGCGATCTATGATGTCTCTTACTGATTTACCGCATAACAACATATGTTGTTCCCTTTGTCATCGGTATGTTACTTGCCCGAGATTCGATCGTCGGTATCTCAATACCTAGTTCAATCTCATTACTGACAAGTCTCTTTACTCGTTCTGTAATGCATCATCCCGCAACTAACTCATTAGTTACAATGCTTGCAAGGCTTATGGTGATGTGCATTACCGAGTGGGCCCAGAGATACCTCTCTGACAATCGGAGTGAAAAATCCTAATCTCGAAATACGCCAACCCAACAAGTACCTTTGGAGACACCTGTAGAGCACATTTATAATCACCCAGTTATGTTGTGACGTTTGGTAGCACACAAAGTGTTCCTCCGGTAAACGGGAGTTGCATAATCTCATAGTCATAGGAACATGTATAAGTCATGAGGAAGCAATAGCAACATACTAAACGATCAAGTGCTAAGCTAACGGAATGGGTCAAGTCAATCACATCATTCTCCTAATGATGTGATCCTGTTAATCAAATGATAACTCATGTCTATGGCTAGGAAACATAACCATCTTTGATTAACGAGCTAGTCAAGTAGAGGCATACTAGTGACACTCTGTTTGTCTATGTATTCACACATGTATCATGTTTCCGGTTAATACAATTCTAGCATGAATAATAAACATTTATCATGATATAAGGAAATAAATAATAACTTTATTATTGCCTCTAGGGCATATTTCCTTCAGTTTGATAGCAAGATAATTCGTAACAAGTAACAAGTGACAATAGTAATGATGTGCAGCAAGGTGGATCAATCCTTTTTATAGCAAAGGAAAAGCCGAGAGTACTTATTATAGTGAGCAAAGTGTTCTCGAGGACATATGGGAATACTCGTCTAGTCACGTTCATCATCTTTAATTGATTCACGTTCACTACTTTGATAATTTGATATGTGGATGGACCGGTGCTAGGGTGATATTCTTACTTGAACAAGCAACCCACTTATGATTACCCCCTCTCGCAAGTATCCGCAACTACGAAAGAAGAATTAAGATAAATCTAATCATAGCATGAAACATATGGATCCAAATCAGCCCATTATATATGGAATGGTGCAAACTAGGGTTTAAGATTCTATCACTCTCGTAACTCATCATCTACTTACTGATCCCCAATGCCTTCCCCTAGGCCCAAACATGGTAACATGTCCTCAAGAACAAACGGAACTACTCACAAATAATATTCATGTTCACGATCAGAGGGCTATAATACTCCCTCTGTCCTTTGAAGAGTGTACTTCCAACTTTGTTGAAAAGCCAAACATTTTTATGTCTGATCGTATTTATATAATAATACACCAACATTTATGCCATCAAATTAGTATCATTAGATTCATAACAGAATATATTTTCACAGACTAAGGAATAGCCTAGTGGTGGGAAGGGGTTGATGCCTTCCCACCCACACAGGTTCAAGGCATGGTACTTGCAATTTGGATTTGTTGCACCTATGATACTGTAGGGGGTTCCCTTATAGTCTTTCTGTCAAGAAAACAGAATATATTTCCATCATATACCTATTTGGTTTCACAAACATTAATATATTTTTGCACAAACTCGGTCAAATTTTGACATAGTTTGACTCTCCAACAAAGTTGGAAGTACGCTCTTTAAAGGACAGAGGGAGTATATGATTAAGAATCTGAACATATAATCTTCCACCAAATAAACCAACTAGCATCAACTACAAGATGTAATCAACACTACTAGCAACCCACAGGTACCAATCTGAGGTTTTGGGACAAAGATTGAATACAATAGAGGAACTACGGTTTGAGATGAGATGGTGTTGGTGAAGAATTTGATGGAGATGGTCCTCACATGATGAGAGGAACGTTGGTGATGTCGATGGCTTCGATTTCCCCCTCCCGGAGAGAAGTATCCCTGGCGAATCGCTCCGCCGGAGAACAAAAGTGCTCCTACAGAGGTTCCGCCTCGAGACGGCGGCACTTCGTCCTGATAGTCTTATCTTGATTTTTTTCTAAGGTAAATGACATCATATAGGAGAATGAGGGCCACGGAGGCCTGCTGGTGGGCCCACAAGCTCACATGGTGCGCTCAAGGGGGGGCGCCACCTGAGCTTGTGGCTGATGATGAAGATATGTACCTAGGGTAGGGTCATAGGCCTGACCTAGACACCCTCCACTAGGACGTCACCCTCAAACCAGAAGCATTCGAAGAGGAGTCATCATCCACTTGACCATGAGGACTTCCACTCAGAAGACTTGAAGTCACTCGACCGCGGAGACTGTCACTCGACCACCAGAAGGTCTAAGGTCACCCGAACTGCAACGGTTGGACATCACCTCATAGGTTTAATGGTCATTATGTCTCTTTATTTACTGGCGTTACCAGTAATGTTTCCCCTTTAATGTACCTTAAACCCTCTGTAACATGGGTTGGCTGGGGTCCTGGCGCACTCTATATAAGCCACCCCCTCCACAGGCACAAGGGTTCGCATCTTTTGTAAACTCACACACACATAATCCAGTCGACCGCCTCAGGGCACCGAGACGTAGGGCTGTTACTTCCTCCGAGAAGGGCCTAAACTCGTAAAACTCGTGTGTACAACTACTCCATAGCTAGGATCTTGCCTCCTCATACTTACCCCCCATTCTACTGTCAGTCTTAGATCCACGACAGTTGGCGCCCATCGTGGGGCAGGTGTCTTAGCAGTTTATTGGGGAAGTTGCGATTCTTCCGATTCCAGTCATCATGGTTTCCGGCGGAGGATTGGCTGAAGGCCGTGAGATCCGTCTCGGCGCGCTCGTCTTCATCGCCGTCGACTCCGCTTGGCTCCACGAGGCTCCACTCGACGTCGAGGTGCTCCCCGTCCGCGAGGCGACACACTTCCGCGCATGCGTTCGCGGTGTCCTTCTTCAGCAACCGTCGACTCTGTATCAATCGGCTCCTACGAGAACCTCCCTTTCTGTTGTTCGCCGGTGCCGGCGATCCGGTCGGTCGCGGCTTCAGTGGTGGGTGAGGCACGCGGTGTCTCACCAATCGGCCACCCCACAAATCGTGGCAATCGAGCCCGATGAAACTCTCTACGGCCTGTTTGATCTGTCGACTGGCTCCGTCGAGACTGCGTCTGAATGCGATAGCAGCGACCCCGCGGCGGAAGTCTTGATGGTCAATGGACCACGCAGTCCTCCTGGCTTCACCCGTGAAGGCGGTGACGATGGCGGCGGCGATCCGTCGCGTGCTCACGAGGAGTACCGCCCCGAACCCCTCTCTTCGCAGCGGAGAGAAGATCTTCACCGCCGTAATATGGATGCACTTCACACTCCTATCGTTGGAGAAACCCCTGAGGCCCAGGCCTTGGAGGAGGCGCGCTTGGCCAACTTGGTTGAGCGCACTCGACTGGAGAACCTCTAGCGCGCACTCGACGAGCGTGCTCGACAGCGGATCCCCGAGTCCGGTCGACGACAACTTTTTCCGTCTCTGACTCAGGTATACCGAACTCCGATCCAGAATCTCACAACTGCAGCTCAAATAGCAGAGTCAATTCAACCTTCCCAGTCAGAAGCTGGCCGAGGTTTGATGCAGATCCGGGCTTTACTGCGGGCAGCGGGGGAACATAATACAACTGTATCTCAGTCGCGGAATAGGATTCCTAGCAGGTCTGTGGTGGCGGATACTGTCCAATCTGCCCATAGCACGAGATCGCCTCCGCGGCGTGAGGGACGTGGGTACCAGCAAGACCAGTACAGGAACCTTGAGCAGTATGATCATCGACTAGACCACGACGACCATCGTCAAGTGCCCACGCCTCCTTCGAGGAGTGGGTCATATGTGCCTTGGTGGCAAGATGACAGGCGCCCCCACAGCGGCGAAAGAAGAATTACAGTCGACCCCAGAGAGCCAGGTTTTGATGCAAGGTCTATCCTCGTTCAAGGTCTGGTTGATAGAAACAGAGCTCACAGAGAAGGCCATGATAGAGATCATCCGACTGGAAGCAGGGTACACGTTTTAGGACCCGAGTGTTTTAGCAGAGCCATCAGAGCAGTAGTGATTCCTCCCAACTTCAGGTTGGCGACTAGAGTCAGCAGGTTCACCGGCGAGTCCAAGCCAGACACGTGGCTTGAGGATTACTGAGTGGCTGTGCAGATTGGTGGTGGCAATGATGATGTGGCCATGAAACACCTCCCCTTGATGTTGGAGGGCTCTGCCAGAGTGTGGTTGAATCAGTTGGCTCCTCGCAGCATATATAGTTGGGAGGAACTTGCTCGAGTATTTGTTAGAACCTTTGAAGGCACTTGCAAAAGGCCGGCAGGGTTGACAAAATTGTAGTGTTGTGTTCAGAAACCGAATGAAACCTTGAGGGATTATATTCAGAGATGGATCACGTTACACCATACAACGGAGAATGTGTCAGATCACCAAGCAATTTGTGCCTTCAAGGAAGGTGTCAAGTATGGGAGTTGAATATGAAATTAGGTCGGACAGGAGATATGACTCTGACTTGGATGATGGAGATTGCCACCAAATATGCCAATGGTGAAGAGGAAGACCGACTCCGGAGTGGCAAACATAAAACAGTCGCCCAAGAAACCGGAGGAGGGAATTCCAGTCGGAAACAGAAGCGAAAGGCCGAACCAGCTGCTCCTGGTGAAGCTTTAGTTGTTGCTCAAGAGAAATTCAAGGGAAACCCCAAAGGTCCCTGGACTCCCAAGAAGGTTAAAGATCAAGATGGAAATGATGTGTTGGATTTACCCTGCCATATTCATACCAAAAAAGATGAAGAGGGGAATCTCATTTACCCTAAACACACCACTCGACAGTGTCGTCTCCTGATCCAGCAGTTCCGAGAGAAACAACCCAAAGAGAAGGAAAAGGAGTCGGACAGAGGAGAGGATAGAGAAGAAGATGACGATGGTTTTCCCAATGTCAATTCCACGCTGATGATTTTTGCTGATGTTGAAAGCAAAAGTCGATTGAAGGTTATTAACAGGGAGGTGAACATGGTTGCTCCGGCAACACCCAGTTATTTGAAGTGGTCCTAGACTGTCATCATGTTCGACCAATCGGACCACCCAGCGCATATAGCCACCCCTGGGAGGCAAGCACTGGTGGTCGACCCAGTAGTTGAAGGCACTCGACTGACTAAAGTGTTGATGGATGGTGGCAGTGGCCTAAATATCCTTTATACTGAAACCTTGAAGGGAATGGGCGTTCCGATGTCCAAGCTTAGTGAAAGCAACATGAGTTTCCACGGTGTTATACCCGGCAAGAAGGCTCAGTCACTCGGCCAGATCGCACTTGATGTGGTTTTCGGTGATTCCAAGAATTACCGCAAGGAAAAGTTGATGTTTGAGGTAGTGGATTTCAAGAGTGCTTACCATGCCATTCTGGGGAGACCCGCTTCTGCATGTTTTATGGATCGACCGTGTTATGTGTATCTCAAATTGAAGATGCCTGGCCCCAGAGGAGTAATCACTGTCACTGGCAATCGGCAGAAGGCAGAAGAGTGCTTCCAGAAGGACTCAAAAATTGTCGATGCACAAATGGCAGTAGTGGAACTGCAAGAGTACCAGAAAAATGCAGATCCGAGTGATTTCCTGTGAGCCAAGAAGCCTACCACAGAGTCCGCATTTCAGTCGTCAGGGGAAACGAAGCCGATTCATATCCACCTGACCGATCCCAATGCTGCTCCGACCCATATCTCGTCAACACTCGACAGAAAATAGGAAGAAGCGCTCATCCAGTTCTTCCTGCCATAATGCAGCCTGTTATTGGCCCATGTTTGGCCATCGATCATAATGCCCGTATAAGGCCCATCGATGATACGGCCCGTAGAAGGCCCATTGTTTCTACGGCCCGTAGAAGGCCCACTGTTTCTATGGCCCGTAGAAGGCCCACTGTTTCTACGGCCCGTAGGAGGCCCAGTGTCACTACAGTAAATATTAGCCCATGGTTATTGTGTCCTAGTTTTAAAAAATAGGTTATTGCAGCCACTAGCAAATCGCAGAAAAAGAACTGCAATGACTAGAAGCAAACAAATAAACAAGACAGCAAGGAAATAAATAAGCAAGCAACTTACGCTAGGCTATCACGGCTATCACACATATTACATCCACTGGGCATCAAAGTTCGCCACCAGTGCAAATAAACGCGCCGACAAAAGAATATACAAAACTAAGAGCACTTCAGAAGGCACTAGGCCCGGCCAGGTCAGCCCCCCCCCCCAAACAGCTGAAGAAGCTGAGTAGACCTCTGTTGTGTCAATGATAGATGCATCAACACTAGATTTAAGGCATGATGGTGCGCACGGCAGTCCTCTGACATCTTCATTGCATCTTTGACTTCAAGTCGGAGCTGAGCTGAAGCAAGTCTTTCCGCTTTAAGTTGAGACTGAAGAAGTCGAACTGATTGAGGCAGCGACTGCACAGAGGTTGTCTCACACCTGCTGGTGAGTAGCTTCAACTCACTGTCTTCATCAAGATAGGACCTTGGGGTCATCTCGCTGTCCTCAAGATGGTTTGGCTCACTATCTTCCCTAAAGTTCTGCCTGGCGTAAGAGATACGAGTCTGAAAGACAAACAAGGAGACACGTAACAGGTTTCACAATTATATAAGAAAATAAATGGATCTGTTCTGCATAAGGAACATGTTTTTACAACTACAATTTGAATCTGGTAGTTGTTGCAAACATCCAATCAGATGTAAACAGCAAAGCAAACAACAGTGGAGGAAATGATGCCTATCCAAATCTATACTAGAACAAAGTTTGAAGGCTTGAGAAGGATGAACTTACATTACATGTTAACACGGGCTAGACAAAGCCCTTCTCCATGTTGATGGAAGGATAATTCAATAAATTCCCCAAAGAAAATTCTTTATAAGCGTTGCCATTATTCTACATTTTGCAAAGAGTAAATATAGATCAAATAATATTGGAAGAAACAGAGGATAATGAAGCTCAGGTGCAGACTGATGATACATAATCAAATAGCAATTAATTAAGTACAATGTTACAAGGCAAAAGGGAGAGAGGTACTGACAAGAGCAATGCAGAGCCCATTATTGTTTTGAGATCGTATGATCCTTTGAGCAAGGAGATTCATCTGAAATTAGTTTTCATACAAGAGAGAAGGTAAGGCACAAGCAGAAATTTAGGAGTTTAAATTTTGAATTGATATCATAGACAGTACCTGACGCTGGGCTCCCAGCAGTTCTAATAGGGGTTTGGCCACTGGAGTAGGGGCAAAGTGTGGTACAGTTGGGCCTGTGTTTTCTGTGGCTGCTGATCTATCTGATTTAATAGGTATCACTACCTTTCCCAAATACCTAGTTTGTACTCCTTGACGACCTGCACTCACCCTCTTCCTTTTGGACACCTATTACGAAAGAACAACATTTGGCTGGAAAAACATAGTGTGACGACACATGGAATAGGTACAGAAAATGGATAGGTATGGCATATACTCATATATGAAGCTTAAACTAAGCAGATGGTGTAACAAAGTAGAAGTAATGCAAGAGGTCATAAGCAAAATATGTGTGACCAATACAACTTTGCAAAGTTAGAGCAAGCACCTTGATGGGTGAATAAGATAGGCCATCCTCCACCATGCCAAGTTTGTTAGGCAGTGGATCATTCCGCAATATTCCTCTCGTGTGCCCATTCTCATATTCATTTTGATAATTTTCAATATCTGACATGCATGAAAACATAAAAACAAGTGAGATTTTCTTTGTAATGCAGAAGTGATTCTAATCCAATACTGCCTCCCTGTAAAACCCTTTGTGCTATCTCTGCAATTTTTTTAAAAGATGCCATGCATGCTGTAATTTGTTATGTGCATTAATATAATGTGGCCTACTACTCAAAATATGAGAGCTCCATAAGTGGTGACACTTCGTAGATGATAGCTTCAACATATAGTAAAGAAGAACAAGTCGACCTGACCTGACAGATTCAAAATATACTAAGGGAGAACAACTCGACCTGACCAGTCGACCGCAAGAGAAGAGTATAATCTTAAAGAAGAGCAGAAGAGCAAGCAGATTGAAGATATTACAAGTCTTTTAATACAATGTCGGTTGGCCACCCATGATGAACCAGAGCGCACAGAGAAATACTATTCTTTCCGGTCTCTCCATATGTGGCTCACATGCATTTCGAAACTAAAGTAGGAACATTTAGCTAACCAATTAAACATCTCTCAGTTTTACTAATATCAGCAATAATATCACATATGAATTTGTACAACTAAGCTTGTTTAGCTCGATGGGTGGAGCAGTGCTATTACGACACGAACCACGTAGGCTGATTGTGGTCATCATAAAATGGGGAAAACATAAGCATGATGAGTACAGTGTTGACCGTGGCAGTGGGATGGCAGATCTGAAGCTACAAACCGCGCAAAGGGTAGTTAGCAACCGATGTTTGCTTTGAAATAACAACTAAGATTTGGTATGGACAAGAAAGTACGGTCAACAAGTGACAAAGAAATGCAATTATGTTGTCTCTCTATATGTCGCGACATGCATTTGGAAACTCAAGTGGGACTGACGGTGTCCTGGACTAGGGGGTACTCACCACATCATCTCCTGATCTGTTAGATTGGGCCGAGGACCCCCATGGCCGTATACTCATGGGACAGTTCGGACAGTTGCCGCATACAAGGAAGATTCCACAAGACTTGGGGATCAAGACAAGGATTCCTCCCCACCGGCGTATTCGACTAGGACTCTTGTTATCCTAGGCCTCTGGTGCATTATATAAACCGAGGCCAGGCTAGTCGATAGAACATATAGAACAACAATCATACCATAGGCTAGCTTCTAGGGTTTAGCCTCTCCGATCTCGTGGTAGATCTACTCTTGTACTACCCATATCATCAATATTAATCAAGCAGGACGTAGGGTTTTACCTCCATCAAGAGGGCCCGAACCTGGGTAAAACTTCGTGTCCCTTGCCTCCTGTTACCATCTGGCCTAGACGCACAGTTCGGGACCCCCTACCCGAGATCCGCCGGTTTTTACACCGACATTGTTGCTTTCATTGAGAGTTCCGCTGTGTGATTGGCAAAAGGATCGATGGCTCGTCTGCAGGTCAACTGCGATGCCGGCATCTTCGTCGCCGGCTCGACTAGTCACCTTGGCTCGACCGAGGACCGTGCTCCATCTCCGATCGTCATGTTCGGACGAGGACCTTCATCAACATCAACTCCGATCTCTATCAAGATCATGGAGGAATCATCCATGGAGCCCGGGGGCTCAACGTCAACATTGCCCTCGGGCGACTGTGCTGTTTTTCCGAACAGCAAACTTGTGTCCGCCGCCACCGCCTCCTCAAGTGTTTTTTAACGATCGCTTTGGTGGAAATGTGCGGAATTGAGTCTAAAATAACCCTGAAAAATTTCGTCGAGTTCCGATGGAGGAATATTTGGCAATCCACGATATACCGGAGCCCTGTCAAATCTGGACAGGAATCTGTATGAGTTTAGGGCGTGGTGTCCAGCTTCTAGCTCGGACGTCCTTTGGAAGATCCAACCGTTGATCGGCTGCAGAATTCCTATATCTACCACCTCACAAAATTTCAGCTCGATCCGACCGGCCAAACTCCGAGAACCTTCCAATTAGTGCATCACTTTTCAGATCTATTTTCTGCGCGAAAACAAATCCGACCTGAGTTCGTCTTTTTTATGAACGGGATTTCAGACATCCCTTTTGAAGGAAGTTTTTTTATGGGATATTGTGTTTTGTTTCCGAACACATCCCACTAACTTTAAAATCTTTTGAACATGATCTTCAACATCATGCCGGTGTCAAACCAGTTCGGCAATATTGTTCCACGGCTGCCGACCTGCGCGAGACACGTCGTCACTTTGTTGAGCCAAGCTCAACTTCTTCGGATCATCATCTCGGCAAGCCGAACAAGATTCTGGCATCACGAAGAATAAATCATCATCAACATCGCTACCCCACGGATTACACGGAGCGGGAATACCGGCATCGCCGCACGGTCGCTTCATCAAGCCGGCATCGACCACGTGACGACCTGCATTGGGAGGGCCCCACTATTGCTTCTTCAAGATGGTGTCCATCACGCCGACCTACTTCGACTCATCGGTTGACATCGAGGCTTCGACATCTCGGCTGGACCGGGGGCTTCGCCTTCTCTTCATCAACCTACTCCGGACACTTCGGCGTCACTAGCTGACCAGCTCCGTCACGTTAGTTGGACCAAGGGCTTTGCCTCGGCGAGCCACCTTTGCCAGCATTGCCATGCCGTTGTTTTATCGCCCATCAGGCAATGGGTGTGCGGATCGAGTCCCAATTTTGGGAATCACCTTCCTTCGAATTGCTACAACAAATAAACCAGGTGCTATTAATCCCAGTATTTTTGCTTGTTTGGGTTCATTTTTCCCAAGGAAGTATTACTCTGGCTTGTCCATCATATGTACATAGGTCTATCAAATGGTGGCCGCATTAACGACGGTCGCATGGTGGTTCAGTCAGTCTCCGTACATAGTCTGGCGAATGCCGCATCCGGAACTCGGACCGACCTGTGAATTCAGGCTTTGCCACGCCTTTACCGCATCACGCCGACGCCCTACATCGACATTAACTTCGGCGCCAGACCATATTTCTTTTATTACTCACTTTGCATAAATTTTTTATTATGCAACGATTTTTTTAATTATCATTATTACTATTATCTCTGGTTTGCACTATTGTTTGTGCATAGGAAAATGATCCAGGGACTTCGGCGTCACTCTGCCGGTCTGCATTGACCGTGCTATGTCACCACTTTGGCGTGTCGAGCTCTCCGCTCCGCCACCTCGGGACCGGCTTGGGGGATGGAACCTTGCCCCGCATCAAGCTCGGACCGCATCATCAATACCGAACACATTAACCAGCTAAGTCGCTTTCATGCTCAAAGCTTTAATTTCTAACTTGTGTTCGGTTCGACCAAGAATTATACTTTTTTGGAAAAAAGTTGCTTGTAAAAAATTTCCTTGTCCAAACTCTGTTTGTGACGCATAAATTCAAATACCCCGTTTACTTGGGGGCTTCCTTTATGAAGCTTTTCCTCTTGCATATGATTATACTTGTACGGCTTCGTTTCTTGTTCGTGTATTACGCCACAATATGCACCATATTGACTTAAGCGATTTGCAAGCTGGGTTGCCTCGCTCCTGTGTTTACCCCTACGTTCCCGATTGTTCGGCTAGGGAGTAAAGGGATCACCTCTGTGATTGTCACGATCGGGTCACCCGAGCCGGACCTCAGACTGGGTGAAGCCGAAAGCTAGCGCTCTTATTGTTTCAATGATGGTCGACACACAACGGAACTCATGAGTACAAAAAATCTATTGCACAAGTCTCATAATAACAATGAGCACCGAAGAAAGGTATCGGTGGGGGTACTATTTTCTTCGAAGATGCTTCTTACACTTTGCAGTAATATAGCATAAGTTCCCTGAGCACGCTTTGTCTGTTACAGCCTTATGGCCTGATTTCCTAGTTATTGGAAACACCGTCGATATTCTCGACAGATGGAGTACATAACACTTTTCGGTCCTTGACCGAAGAGGGAGAAGCCGACGGTCGGTTAAGACGCGTTTAAAGTTCGGTTGAACATAGATATGATATAAGTACTTCGGTACATGGAATCATTCTTTTACTCAATTCACTTGGGGGCTCTTAAGTTTATTTGAGCCGTTTTATAATAAGTGTTCTTCTTCTTAGTCGTTGCAAAGTTTTATTGTTATTATTATTTATCACTCCTTTTTTCGACACGAGTGTGTGGTCACTAGCCGGGGAGCCTAATTTCTCTCTCAAAGCCGCTAGAGTTTAGTTTGCTAAGCTGGCCTAACGAGAAGTACTCCGCCTTCGGGATAGGAGGTTGAAGCCGTAGGCTGACCCGCTTGAAGTCTTGAGATAGGATGTATCATGTTAAAGCACAACAGAAGCACTTTTTTCTAAGGCCAATTTTCGGATTGGCACCGAACACTTGATCTTGTTCGGACGTCAAGTTTTTACTGATGTTTTTTGGTTTTCCAAGCTTGTGGCACTTTTAAACTACTTGTGTGTTTTCAACACAAATCTCGCAGTGCAACGCCAGACACCTTTAGAGATTCGGCAACAACATTCTCAGATATTTCTATATATGCATCGGTTTCGAATTGTGTCTTCGGTCAATAGTTGGGTTGCCCGGCTCCTGCGCTTGCCTCCTACGTCCCGCTTTGTTCGGCTAGGTGTGCAAAGGGAGAACCACTACGATTGTGCTTCCAGCTCACATGGTTAAGCACCTCAGTGGAGAAAGCCGAAAACTGATTGTCACAATAAGCGTAAACTGGTCAGCGATCCGATGACGGTGTTAAATGATGGGCCATTCATAACAATGGCCGAAATGTTTATGGCTTGACCTCGACTGTCGCCGAACACTACCGGGGGCTATTAACTGGCCTCCCAAACTAAATCCTCGATATTTTGCTCTTACATTCGAGCTGAGGGTTCATGTAGGATCTAGAAGTAGATGTGTCTAGAGGGGGGTGATTAGACACTTAGTGCTAAAGTTGCAATTTTTAATCTCTTTCGGTTTAGGTGGAGTTTAGGCACGAATTCAACATCCACAATACATATCAAGCAAGCATGCAAAGATTATATGAGCAGCGGAATGTAAAGCATGCAACTTGCAAGAAAGTAAAGGGAAGGGTTTGGAGATTTCAAACGCAATTGGAGACACGGATGTTTTTCCCATGGTTCGGATAGGTGGTGCTATCCTACATCCATGTTGATGGAGACTTCAACCCACGAAGGGTAAAGGTTGCGCGAGTCCACACAGGGCTCCACCCAAGGGCAACGTTTGCGCGAGTCCACGGAGGGCTCCACCCACGAAGGGTCCACGAAGAAGCAACCACCCACAAAGGGTCCACGAAGTAGCAACCTTGTCTATCCCACCATGGCCATCGCCCACGAAGGACTTGCCTCACTAGCGGTAGATCTTCACGAAGTAGGCGATCTCCTTGCCCTTACAAACTCCTTGGTTCACTCCACAATCTTGTCGGAGGCTCCCAAGTGACACCTAGCCAATCTAGGAGACACCACTCTCCAAGAAGTAACAAATGGTGTGTAGGTAATGAACTCCTTGCTCTTGTGCTTCAAATGATAGTCTCCCCAACACTCAACTCTCTCTCATAGGATTTGGATTTGGTGGAAAGAAGATTTGAGTGGAAAGAAACTTGGGAAGGCTAGAGATCAAGATTCATATGGTAGGAATGGAATGTCTTGATCTCAACACATGAGTAGGTGGTTCTTTCTCAGAACGAATGAGTTGGAATGATGTGTGTGTTCTGTTGGCTCTCTCACTTAATGAGAAAGAGGTGGAGGGGTATATATAGCCTCCACACAAAATCCAACCGTTACACAGTTTTCCAATCTCGGTCGGACCGAATCATAAAACTCGGTCGGACCGAAAATGTAAACCTAGTGACCGTTAGGAATTTCGGTGGGACTGACATGCAACTCGGTAGGACCGATTCGGTTAGGGTTTGGGCATAACGTAATCTCGGTGAGACCGATTACACAAACTCGGTGAGACCGAGTTTGGTAATTAGCTAACCAGAGAGTTGGTCAGGCAAACTCGGTGGGACCGATTTGCTCTTTCGGTGGGACCGAGTGGAACTCGGTGAGACCGAAAAGTTACAAAAGGGGAACACTGAGTTTACATTGCAATCTCGGTGGGACCGATTACACAAACTCGGTGGGACCGAGAATATTGCAATGGGTAACAGAGAGTTTGCAACCCCATCTCGGTGGGACCTAGAACCTTATCGGTAGAACCGAATTGCTAGGGTTTTGGTAGTGGCTAATGACAAGTGAAACTCGGTGGCGCCGGATAGGAAAAATCGGTAGGACCGAGTTTGGCTTAGGGTTTAGGTCATATGTGGATATGGGAAAGTAGTTGAGGATTTTGGAGCATATCATTAAGCACATGAAGCAAGAGGCTCATTAAGCAACACCTCATCCCTCCTTAATAGTATTGGCTTTTCCTATGGACTCAATGTGATCTTGGATCACTAAAATATAAAATGAAGAGTCTTGAGCTTTTGAGCTTGAGCCAATCCATTGTCCTTAGCACTTTGAGGGTTCCCACAACCTTTAGTCCATGCCACTCCATTGTTGAACTTATCTGAAATATGCTAGATAGAAGTGTTAGTCCAACAAGAGATATGTTGTCATCAATTATCAAAACCACCTAGGGAGCACTTGTGCTTTCAGTTCATGATCTAACCCAAAGAAATGAACCCATAGCGGGATTATTTTCTTTGGAAGACATTTCTTCTGTTAAACAGTAATATAACATATCTCTCTACGTACCTTTGTTTATAAAGCCGTATGGCCAGTTTGCCTTGTTTGTCGTAAATCTTTGCCCTCATAAAGGCTTTATAAAGTAGGACAAACACTCCTCGGCTACTGGCCGAGGAGGTGGAAGCCGATGGTCGGTCAACAAAGTTTTGTACAATGCGGATCCGAGCATTAATGACGTAAAGTACTTGGATACATAGAGTCATTACACATAATTTGTGATTTTACTATGGATATCGATCCTTAATTCGGCCACCCGTGCCCGCATTAAGGCTCGGGGGCTATTGGGCTTCGGGCTTATTATTTACAAATATTAAAGGGGCACATCGATCCCCTGATCTGGTGTTGCCACCCGACCAGTGTCTCGGGGGCTACTGCATTGCCTGTCCAATGCATAAAATTTTAAGTGTAATAAAGTTTTCGAGGAGATTTTGATCCTCAGGTTGGTCGGCCGCACCCAACCTGAGTCTCGAGGACTGAGCACGCCGCTTTTTGTGTCCCGAAGTATTCTGCCGAGCTAGGACTTGATCCTCAGACCGATTTTGCAAATCAACCTGAGTCTCAGCGGCTACTGGGATCAGCGGTCTTATGTCATCCTTCATGTGCATCTCGGGTTTTAGACCGATACCCACCTTGAGGGCTACTGGCTATATATCTCGGCAGAGAATAAATTGCACCAATCAAAAATATTGACAAAAATCGGCCCACATTCGGGGTGGTGCACCACCTCGGAAGCAGTCTGGCATAAAGCTCGGGTGCTAGTGGCTAGCTCCATAGAGGGCATTTCCGGCATTAAGCTCGGCTAAACTTCTTCAAACTTCTTTGAACCAAGGTGATTTACGACACCTCGGATACAGTCCGGCGTTGGAGCTCGGATACAGTCCGGCGTTGGAGGTCGGATACATAGTCCGACGTTGGAGCTCGGATACAGTACGGCGTTGAAGCTCGGATACATAGTCCGGCGTTGGAGCTCGGATACATTCCGGCGTTAGAGCTGGGAAGCGGTCCGGCGTTGGTGCTCGGCTGCAAAAGATACCTCAAATGTAGTCCGGCGTTGGAGCTCGGACGCAAGAGGACGCTGCCGCCCAGGAACAACTTCAAACTCGAGGTGTGGCATAAAAATAACAAGGCATTGATAAAGGCCGGAAACTTAAAGGGGCTCCTCGGATACCCGACGTGTAAACTCGTCGAATGCATTTCGGCGATCCTCAAGATCGAAGATGAGAAGATTTGTTGAACCAGTTTTCAAGACCGACGACCGAAGATGAAGAACGGTTCGGAAGAATCGAGGAGTGTCCCTAACTTGAAGACCAGTTCAGGGGGCTACTGACGGTGTCCTGGACTAGGGGGTACTCACCACATCATCTCCTGATCTGTTAGATTGGGCCGAGGACCCCCATGGCCGTATACTCATGGGCCAGTTCGGACAGTTGCCGCATACAAGGAAGATTCCACAAGACTTGGGGATCAAGACAAGGACTCCTCCCCACCGGAGTATTCGGCTAGGACTCTTGTTATCCTAGGCCTCTGGTGCATTATATAAACCGAGGCCAGGCTAGTCGATAGAACATATGGAACAACAATCATACCATAGGCTAGCTTCTAGGGTTTAGCCTCTCCGATCTCGTGGTAGATCTACTCTTGTACTACCCATATCATCAATATTAATCAAGCAGGACGTAGGGTTTTACCTCCATCAAGAGGGCCCGAACCTGGGTAAAACTTCGTGTCCCTTGCCTCCTGTTACTATCCGGCCTAGACGCACAGTTCGGGACCCCCTACCCGATCCGCCGGTTTTGACACCGACAGGGACCTTTAGCTAACCAATTAAATGTGTCGGTTAACTAATATTAGTATCATATCACAATCATATTTTAACAACTAAGCTTTCGAATTCTGAGTGTTGTGTTGTTTAGCTTGAAGGGTGGAGTAATACTAGTACGACAGAAAGCACCTACGCAGATCATAGTAGAGTAGATAAAAGGGGAAAACCTAAGCATCAAGAGAAAAATTAGGAAAGTGGAACTAGTTGGACCAGTGGGTGGCGCACATGCTTTTCGAAACGAATGTAGGAACATTAGGTGACCAATTAAACGTTCTCTGTTTTAGTGATATGAGCATCATATCAAATTCGTATGTCAACACATAAGCTTTGGGTTGAGGTCTTGAGGAGCAGTGCTAGCACGACACGAAGCACCTACGATGATGGTAGTGAATATAAAGGGGGGAAACCATAAGCTTTACGAGTATAGTGTCTGTGCCATGGCGGATCTGAAGGTGCAAACCGGACAAAGCTACTTTGCAACCAATGTTTGCTTTCAACTAGCCACTATGATTTGGTACGGACAAGAAAAGTACAGTAAACAAATTACGATCTATTTTCCGGGTGAGATCAATAACTTAAGCACATATGGAAGAGTACCACCTCTCTTGCGACGCTGTGTAGGCCTATGCTGATACGTTGAGGGTGCTGCGGGTGCGATGGCTGTCGGCGGCGGGGAAGAAGACTTTAGACGGCAGACGGCCGGGTCAGGGGATATATCCTGTTGCCGTGGACGAGGCGGTCGTAGGAGCGGCAACGACAAGGTGGACGACGGCGCCGATGAAGCGAGAGGAGGCGATGAAAGGATGCTGGTCCAGTGCCGTGGATGAGAGACGCCCATCTCTTGCAGTGGACGACGGGGTAGGGGTAGCGGCTCCGGCAAGGTGGAGGATGGGGTGGCGGACGGAGGAGGCTGGCCGCAGTGCGGAGGTTGTCGTGCCACCGACGGTGTATGAATGGGGAAATGGAGGGGAGGGGGATCTCAAACTTTGGGACGTGCTTCTCTAAAATGGGGGAAAGTTACGAACTTATCCCCCATTTAAAATTTCGGACATCATGTCGGTTGGGGATAGGACGGTAATCTCGCATCTCCCAAATATTTGTCGGTAACTATTTCGGGCGAGGAGAGGGTGTTTTGCCGTCCACGGTTGGCGCCCATGGTGTATGAATGGGGCTGACAGGTAGGGCGGTTGTGCCACGTCTGATGGAAGTTACACATCTGCCCCTATTTAAAATATTAGCCTACATTGATTTCGGGCAAGGAGAGGGTGTTTTGCCGCCCACGGTTGGCGCCCACGGTGTATGAACGGGGATGACAGGTAGGGCGGTTGTGTCACATCTGATGGAAGTTACACATCTGCCCCTATTTAAAATATAAGCCTACATAGATTTCTGACGAGGAGAGTTTGTTTTGCCGCCCACCGTGTATGAATGGGCAAATGGAGGAAGAGACACATGTCTTTCGGACGAGCTTGAACCAAATGTGTTTTGCCGCCCACGTTTGGCGCCCACCGTGTCTGAATGGGCTCAGAGGCCGTCGTGTCATGTCTGATTGAAGTTACTAGTCTACCCCTATCGACAGCAGTGTAAATCATGTCGATAAGGATGTCAAGTGTCAGGGGTAGACAGTAATTTCCATCTCGCAAACACTTGCTTTGAGCAGCCCACAAATTATAGTGGGTGTTTAGCCGCTTCGTTCAAAACTTGGGAGAATTAGCATTCACGTTTGCCCTGGGACCTGGCAAACTAAATTCAAATCCAATTTGTATTCGATTACGAATATCCACAGATAATTATACGTTTTGTTATTTATTTCTTCAAAACCACAACAAAGATTTATTCCACCTTTATATATGATTATGATTTAGAAATGTCGTGATCTTCGAATTCAGTACGTTGGATACACTCTGAGTCAAACAGTTATTTCATCCAATACAATATGCTCACATGACAAACAGTTCACCTCATGTCAATCATACAAGTTCTGAGGATTACCTCGCCTAAAAAATTCGGATCATTACAACACATGGACAACATAGGGGGTCTTGCAACATAATCCATTCAGAGACATGACACAAAATGCAAGTACAATAATCTAATGAAAATTTCAACTAGTATCTAAAGAAGAACCGGGATTATCTTGGGCTTCAGATAGCAGAAACAGCAGGACCTCCTCCGTCTTCAAATGCAACATTCTTACTTCCTCCAATTCTTGGGTTCCTTGCATAATGCGTGCCGCTAATTCCATAATTTCCAGCCTCAAGATAAATATCACCTCATTCATGGCAGCCACACCATCTCTTTCTGCCTCTAGTAGAGCCTCAAGCACTATAATATATGTGCTCAGACTGCTCTCCAGCGGTGTTGCCTCTGAACTGCTACCATCTGGTAACATGGATGGCGCACTGCTTCCACAAATAGATTTTGGGGTTGTACATTGTGTCCTAGTGTGAACGGCATCCTGAAAGGTTTCTGCTGGACATCAGTAAGAGATAGTTATCGTATGATCCAGGCAGTAAGCTTACATGGTAAATGACGGACGAATTATTGCTGAGCATGGCAAACTATATTTAAATGGTTCGAAGCAGCATCAGCCGAAAAGAAATTAAAATCGTAAGATGAAACTAGGGATGTAAGTGGCAAATAAACGAAATCCGCCAGTCCCATCTAGTTAGTCTTTGCTACCTCCCTAGTTCATTTTCCTCAAAAAAACAAAAACTCTTTTGAACTATCATACCACTAGTGGACTTTAATCGGGATTAAACCAGACCCAGTTGACATCCCTAGTTGAAAGGGAGTGTACAACTGCTATATTTAAGTTGCCAAGGCATCTAAGCAGTTGAAATAATCTGAGAAAGCACTTAACAGTGTGGCCTCATATAAACTACAAAGACAGTCTTGTGATGAAGTTGAGAGGAAAAGTTAAGGACTCAAATGAAATAGGCATGCATTTCTTTACGATAGTACAGCAGGCACTGCTGACATATTGGCCAACTCAGGTATAGCATAACAACCAATAAGCATTCGAATCAAGCAATACAACAAAGCAAACAACTGAACTATTTGTAATTCGGTAGGATTAAATGTTAAGGGCACAAGCCAAGAAAGCAGCCCACTCGCATTACATTTCACATGTACTAAAACACACTGGCTTATCATATGTTGCTGTGAAGCCTAGCTGCTGTTGCAATGTTCTTTGAAGATATCGTCAGCATCCCGTGGTTGCAAATCTAGTTGTTGTAGTTTATTCTGCACCATCTATTTAGGTAAAATTAATTTTAATCACATGCACTGGTCCGAATTGATCATCAATGGTTCATCTAAACTAATGAAAGAAGGGTGTGTGCATACACGACAATACTCCCTCCGATTCTTTTTACTTTGTGTATAACTTTTTCTCAGTTCTCTCGTGTTAGTCTGCGCGTTGCCGATTCCTAGTGCTGGTTTCCTTTTGTGCCCCGCCCCATCTGCCTCTGCCCTAATTAATTGGCAAATTAGTCCAGAAAAATTAAACCAGTGCCCTCCTTAGTATGCGGGTCAAGAGTTATGTGCAGAGTAAATAGAATCGGAGGGAGTATATCTGCTTCCCTCTATTTTTATGCTTGTTTGAGGTGCCGGCCCCAAAAGAACAAATATTTTGCTTGATGGGGTTGGCAGCTCCATAATTAATAGAAGCATCAAATTAGTCATGCAACTTGGGAAGTCAAGAAGACACAAACAAGTAATGAACAGAGGCTCGGAGCAATGATGTAATAGCTAGCATCAGAAAATGTAGGGTAAAACGAACAAAAAGCAGTGGAGCCACATGTTAGTTTGCTGATGTGTAATTAAGCATAGAGAACATTAAGTAGTCTAATGGAACCAACAGGTGGCATCAGAACAAAACTAAAGCATATTAACTATATGTGCACTAGTATGTAATTTATCACATGTGACATGTTCACTGCCAGAAGTATGGCCCTACAGGTGCAAGCAGAATAACGCGTCTCATGAAAAACTGAATGATGCCCTGAAAAAATTCAAAGGTGCAGTGCTTATGCTAGGAAAGGGAACGTAGGCACCGGCCGTTGGATAATAGTACCTGATTCTCGGCGACGTATGGGTATCGTTGTCATACTTGATAGCTAAGGATCGTCGATGGTGCTCGTGTTGCGGTTGAGTTTGGGCCGGCTGTCGCCGTCGCTGAAGTGGCTCCGGTGCTACGGTTGCGGCGCCTGTCGACATACAAGAAAGCTCATCTGTGGTAAGTGAACAGTTGCACGATAAAGAGAAAACGGAAGGAGTACAAATCGAAATAACCTGATGAGGCTGCAGCGTCGGTAAAGCAGGGCCGATGGAGTTGAATATGGCGTCCGTGGAGCGGGTCCGGTGCAGTGGACGAAGGCTTCGGCGGGCGCGTTGTATAGTGCTTTCGGCGAGGCGGATATGTTGCGGCGGATAAGGGCTTGTATGAAGGGCCAGCGAAGGGGCGGACGAGGGAGTCAGTGAAGGGCCTACGCTGTGGTGGACGAGGGCGCCGGTTAAGCAGATCTGGTGCGGTGGACCATGATGGCGGTCAAGGAGATCTGGAGCGGTGGACAAGCCAGTCGCTGAAGCGGCTCCGGTGAAGTGGTGAGTTGGCAGTTGGGGGTTCCAAGGTGCGGAAGGTAGATCCGGCGGGTTGTGAGGTCCACCGCTGCGGTGGAGGACTAGATTCGGCGGCTTGCCATGGTTGGGGGGAGGGGGCTCTGGGGAAGAATGTTGGGGGCAAAGAGGGGGAAAACAATGGAGTTACCAAAGCAGCCCTTTTCCGTTCATGTGGCAGGGGTAAAACAGGAATATCGCAGGGCTAAACTTTCGGGCGCGTGATATTTCGATGTGAGCGGGAAGTTTGAAAGCTTTTGGCGCCTAAAATTATAAGTATTCTGCTCTCGTACGGCCGACTATGATATCATGGCCGACAATTTGTTTGTTTTGCACGCAAAAAAATGTGCAAGTTTTGAAAATCAATGTCTCCAACTCGAAACTTAGATTGTCCATTCAATTCAAATATGGATCATTGAGCTACTACAAGCAAATACCATCATACGGTCCAATTCAAATGAAATTCCAAATGTGTTTATCCTAAATATGATGACAAAAGCAAAAATGTGTATGTGTATGAATAAAGTGGATGATTATAAAGTTTGAACATGCCCGTATGTGTATATCTCTAGGTTTGATATATGAATTTGAAATCACGAAATCCCGGCTTAAAAAATGTACCTCCATTTAAATGAATTACAAAAGCTAATGATGGAGTCGAATTCCAAAATTCCAATCTTAGGTTTGTAATTCTGGTACATCAAGGTATATCACGCATGTTCAAAAGTATCGTTATCTCATAGTACAAACTGTGAAACAAATTGATCAACCATGAGTGCACAATATCTCAATTACGCTAAAGTCCCTCAAATATAGACACCTCACTCTTTATCTGAAGTCAACCCCCCACCACACACACACACAGAGAGAGAGAGAAGTCGTTCTCTCCCCCAAACACCAACACACGAGCACATTAACACCCCTCTCTCTTGTAAAGTCCGGACCCCAACATAGGTCTCTATCACTTTGTCTCTCGGGCATGCACACATCTCTTCCCTCACTCTCTAGGTCTCCCGCTATCTCTCTTACCCAAGCACACGCACTATGTAGAGTGTATATTTCCCATACACACAAAACGTCGCCCCCAAACGTCTATCTCCCTAGTTATGTGGTTCTCGCGCACTCACCTCACACACCACCCCCACTGCAAACAAGCACACTTTGTCTCCTTGTGCACCACTCTCCTCTTTCTATCTCTCCCACATGCGGACCCGCCCCAGCTCCTTCCCTGTATACATATATGTCGTGACTCTTTGCATAGCTCCCTAATGTATAATCGTTCTCGATTTCGCACATTGTTCTCTACACCATCTATTCTAGCTCTCTCATGAAGTCCCTATCACACACACGATGACTCGCTTCCCTTGCGTCTCCGTTCATAGGCCAATTTCGGACAACATCAACATTGTCTCCCTATCTATACGCCATTTATGGACACAAACGACCCCTCTCGCCCCCTCTCTCTCTCTCTCTCCGTCGCTAGCTCTCTCTTTCTCTCGCTCTCACACCCCTCTCCCACACACACACTCGATGTCTCTTCCAAATAGTCTGCTCCCCCCGCCCGCACCCGTGCTATCTCGCTACTACACATGTCACACCATTCCCCCTTCCCTTATACTAGGTTTACATCATCAGTGGTCTCTCTACTCCACATACACTCTCTCCCTCTCACACACAAACGCGTGCACAAACACACACAGACACGCACAAACACCCATTTACCTGGATCCTCATCTCTCCTCATGTCTGCATGTGTATCTCACACACTCACTCTCTAATTATGTATATGTGTCTCCACGTTACACAACACAAAGCCCCATGTACATGTCTCTCTCTATCCTCCACACACATAGACACAAAGCCATGTACATGTTCTCTCTATCCTCCACACACATATACATTTTATGCCTCAGTCTCTAACATATCACACACTCTCTCTCTCTCTCTCTCTCGCAAACACGCTCAACAAGGGTTTCCCCGTGAATAACTTACCGTCTATTCATGAACAGTCGTGGCAGTACGGCGAACACGAGACGTGAAAAAGAATAAATCTACACGTGCTTAGACCACCTAGTATGACTACTAGGACTAGAGCAAGCCAAAAAGCGCGCCGCCGTCACCCCCTCCTTGTCGGCGACGGGAAAATCTTCGTTTTACACAGTCGAGAAGTCATTGTGCTAAGGCCCCACATGTCGAGGCATTGAATAGAATGTAGATGCTAGTTTACGGAAGCAAGTATCGATAATACGTTTGTATCTCCATACTTATATTTCTTCTCTTATAAAAAACCGAGTTGGTGATGATGGTACGTGTGCCATCTTGCAATATAGACCGTCCGATCTATACCCGCACCCCTCTCCACATTTGCAGACAAGGCCTTCCCTCGTTCATCCTTATCTCCAACAAACCTCATTGTTGAGCAATTAAGAAAGGAAGCCTCTGGAACAAACTAGCCTGGTGGCCGCTGCCGGCGTCATCAATCCCCATGCCTCCGCTCAGTTCACCACCAACCACCACCACACCCCACTCCTCTTCACCTTATCTCATATTTCTCGAGATATCATTAGTTTTATAAAAAAAAATGCATCTTGATGTTCCGTGCAATGCACGGATCTTGCTAGTACTCCTATACAAGACTAAGTTGGTAATGCTGGTGTGTCTGCCATCCGTCGTTTCTGACCATTAGATCTACATCTAACGATTGTGAGGTAAGTTGTTGCCTTTTCTCACCAACATCCCACTTGTCTACCAATTTGCAGAAAAACCAATAATTAGTATCTTAAAACCAACCACATCCCTCCTTGACCTCACCAAAACAGCCCAAGGAATATATTCTAATTGAAACATAATATATCTCTAGTGACATATGTATATCAAAATTAGAGTGTTTTGTACCAAGTTTGTGAATAAGTATTATTCTAATTATGATTCGTTGCAACGGACATGAACATTGCTAGTATTTCCAACCATGCATTTCCTTTCCTAGTATTCCATAGTTTCGAGTTTTCCATCAAGATATTAGTCACTCATGGTTGATATTTACTTTCAATCATGTACACATATGCACTATGTAACTAGCCTTGCTTATTGGCTTCCAAAGCTTAACTTTCACTCCTATTTACAATATGTAGAGTATTTAACAAAAACCTACCACTTTCAACCAGCCCTAGGAAGAATCTATTGTACAAAAAATAGCAAAAACATACCCAAAATTTCTTAATCCACGCCAAAAACTACCTAGTACTCCTACCGATTGGGTTCGTTTAAACCCATTTATGACAGGGTTGGCCCACATGTCCGTGCTGACGAGGCAGCTTAAACCAACACATTCTATTTGACCATTGACACGAGGGACCCACATCTGACCTTCTATCCTGTTATTCCCCTCAAATCATTATTTTTCCTAAACATTACTTCAAACAGTACTGATGCGTGTTCGTCGGTGGCGCCGGTGATGAGCGAGTTGGCCGCCGCTCCGCCGGACGGGCCGGACGCCGCGCTGGCCTCCGCACGGGTTGGCAGGCTGGCCCGAGCGTGACTCACGAGCGAGCAAGCCGCCGCGCTGGCCTTCGCTCGAGCCAGATGGCTGTCCTTAGCGCGGCGCGTGCGAGCAAGCCGTCGCGCTGCCTTGCCAATCTAGCTAGCAAACCTTGCAGACAAGCAGCTGGACAGAGCTATCTTGGCTAGCTAGCGGCCGCGAGCGCCGGACGGAGCTGGCATCCGGGTTGTCGCAACATGGGCTCCGCACTGCCGGCGGTTTTGACCTCGCCTTTAGCCAGCGGCGGTAGGTGCGTCCCATGGCCGAGGATGACTAGGTGGACGGGCCGGAGGTAGGAGGTCACTCGAGGATTTTTGTTGGTAAGAGCATGTACAATGGTTGATAAGGTAGTCTTATCTTAAGTCTGCCACGTATGCAAGTGGTAGTAGTTTCTTGGTATTTTAGTGGTTTCTTGCATTATTAGAGCAAGTACAATAGAGCTGAGTCAGTGGGCTATAAGAAATAAAATACTACTATATGTTGGCTATAAGATGGGCTGTAGATGACATAGCACTGGCTTATAGCTAGCAGCTGGCTATACTATTAACCATGCTCTTGGGGGTTTCTTGTAAGGAACAATGTATGTACTACTAGCGACAAAAGGCGATTCTAGGTTGCATTGTACTCCAACGAGTACTACTAGTGGTCGCGGGAGTGTATACCTCGTTTTGTGGGCTCGATCCTGGCCAAACGCATGGCGGCCTTTTTAAAAAAAATAGTACTACTACACTTCGCTGCGAGCCAATATTTTACACGGGTAGTGTCGTGGATTTCTCACGGCAGATGTCCTGGTGAGAGGACTTAATCGTGAGGCCAATGCATCTATGTGGTAGCTTGAGAGGGGTTGAGCGGAATCGAGAAACGCAACACAAGACAAGGGTTTAGACAGCTTCGGGCCCCAGGAAACATCATCCGGTAATAGCCCTACATGTTGTTTGAGGCTAGGTCTCATTATCATCACGAGGGAGTCGCCGGTAAACCGGCTCTTTGTGTCTAGCCCTAGAGATTGTTTCTTGTTTCTCGTTCCTCTTTGGGGAGCCCTGCCCCTCCTTATATATGTTGAAGGGGCGGGTTACATGTAGAGTCCAACTCGGACTTAAGACTTAACTATTATGACTTCTATTCTTGGGGTTCTTAACATCTTGGGCTTCATAACGTCTCGGGCTTCATAACTCCTAGCAACCCAGTTACCACTGCCTGCCGGGAGTTAACTGGTGCCGGTTTAAGATTGTCTGCCGGGAGTTAACTGGTGCCGGTTTAAGATTGTCTGCTGGGAGTTAACTGGTGCCGGTTTAAGATTGTCTGCCAGGAGTTAACTTCTGTCGGTTTAAGATGGTCTACCGGTTTAAGAATACCTGCTGAGTTATCATCTGACTTAACCCCTGTCTTAACTGTTAGCCAGTTTAACAACCGGCCGGTTTACCGTCTGGGTTAACTGCCTGTTTTACCTGTCTGTCTTAACTGTCAGCCGGTTTAACAACCTGCCGGTTTACCGTCTGACTTAACACCAACCGGTTTACCACCTGTCTTAACACCTGACGGTTTACCACCTGCCTTAACACCTGCCGGTTTACCAAGTCCCAGCCGGGTTATAACTCCGGCCGGATCATACCGCGGGGTATATCCCCGACATTAGCCCCCAGTTTAATTTGGATTTATCCATGTTAAACTGATCCTGATCATCCTTAAGTCCTTGTCACTTCCCTCTTCTATAAAATCCGAGTCAATGGACCAGCTTCATAATCAATTTGCTGACATTGGTTTGTCACAGAGAAATATTGTGAAGAATAACTCCTTTGACTTCAGCTCCCAATGCTTAACAAAAATATTGGCCTTTGAAATACTCATATGATCTTCAACTGGTTTAAGAATGTAGAACTTGCCGGTTTAAGACTTGAACTTGTCGGATTATAAATATTAATGGCACCGGGTCATAATTGTAGTTAACATCAAACTTGAAAATATACCTCTTATATGCCTATCACTTGTAGCCCCCAAGTCTTAAGAAGGTAGTATTGCAACAGCTTAAGACTTGCTTCAATATGAATGTCACAAGCTTGAAGAAATCCAGGTTGTTCATCTCAATCACCAGTCAGAACTGAGTATTCCACATATGTAGCCCCCAAGTGTCGGGTTGTCATGCTTGCAGCAACCTGGGACTTGAAATTGCCTTATGCTCATAAAAACTTCAACCAGTGTAGCCCCCAAGGATCGAGTTATTATGCAATAATGAGCAGGGACTTTGTAAATATGATCATGTAAACTTGAGCAGCAATGTGTAGCCCCCAAGGACCGGCTCAATAAGATAATATTGAGCTGGGAGTTGATATATTCTTCAATGAAAATAACATCATATGATGTAACCCCCCTCATGGGGCTTGAACCCACGTCCACAAGGTTAAGAGCCATGTGCTTTACCAACTGAGCAGTGGATCCTTACATAATAGATGAAAATTCATGTACCTTGATGTAACGCCCTCGATGCGGCTATATCTCCAACGTGTCGAAGCACGACTTAGAGGCATAACCGCATTGAAAGCAATGTCGCAAGTGAGATAATCTTCAGACAACCCATGTAATACATAAGAGAAAGAGATACATAGTTGGCTTACAATCGCCACTTCACACAATTACATGAATAAAGCATTACATCAACCAGTTACAATCAAGGCCCAACTACGGAGCCAAAATAAAAGAAGAGTACCCCAAAAGCGACACGGTCCCCGATCGACCCCAACTGGGCTCCACTACTGATCAACTAGAACGAAACAGCATAAAGGCCAAGATCTTCAATGAGATCCTCCTTGAGCTAGGTTGCGTCATCTTCACGGTTCAACGGCACCTGCAAGCTGGTTTTGGAAGTATCTGTGAGTCACGGGGACTCAGCAATCTCGCACCCTCGCGATCAAGACTATTTAAGCTTATAGGTAGGGATAAGGTATGAGGTGGAGCTGCAGCAAGCGACTAGCATATTTGGTGGCTAACATATTCGCAAAAGAGAGCAAGAAGAGAAGGCAAAAGCACGGTCGAGAAAATATGATCAAGAAGTGATCCTAGAACAACCTACGTCAAGCATAACTCCAATACCGTGTTCACTTCCCGGACTCCGCCGAGAAGAGACCATCACGGTTACACACGCAGTTGATGTATTTTAATTAAGGTTAACTTCAGGTTTTCTACAACCGGACATTAACAAATTCCCATCTTCCCATAACCGCGGGCACGACTTTCAAAAGTTCAAATCCCTGCAGGGGAGTCCCAACTTAGCCCATCACAAGCTCTCATGGTCAACGAAGGATATTCCTTCTCCCAAGACAATCCGATCAGGCTCGGCATCCAGGTTACAAGACATCCTCGACAATGGTAAAACAAGTCCAGCAACACCGTCCGAATGTGCCGACAAATCCCGGTAGGAGCTGCACATATCTCATTCTCAGGGCACACTCAGATGAGACTAGCTACGAGTAAAACCAACCCTCAAGTTTCCCCGAGGTGGCCCCGCAGGCAGCTCGGTTCGGACCAACACTTAGAGAAGCACTGGCCCGGGGGGGTTAAAATAAAGATGACCCTTGAGTCTGCAGAACCCAAGGGAAGGTGGTAGGTTGTTAGTGCAAATGGTAAAACCAAGGTTGGGCATTGCTGGAGGAGTTTTATTCAAAGCGAACTGTCAAGGGGTTCCCATTATAACCCAACCGCGTAAGGAACGCAAAATCCGGGAACATAACACTGATATGACAGAAACTAGGGCGGCAAGAGTGGAACAAAACACCAGGCATAAGGCCGAGCCTTCCACCCTTTACCAAGTATATAGATGCATTAATTAAATAAGAGATATTGTGATATCCCAACAAAATATCCATGTTCCAACATGGAACAAGCTCCAATCTTCACCTGCAACTAACAACGCTATAAGAGGGAGTGAGCAAAGCGGTAACATAGCCAAACAACAGTTTGCTAGGACAAGGTGGGTCAGAGGCTTGGCTTAACAATATGGGAGGCATGATAAGCAAGTGGTAGGTATCGCATCATAGGCATAGCAAAGAGCGAGCAACTAGAAAGCAAAGATAGAAGTGATTTCGAGGGTATGGTCATCTTGCCTGAAATCCCGCAAGAAAGAAGAACGAGTCCATGAAGAAGACAAATGGACGTAGTCAAATGGGTCCTCACAAACGCGATGTTATCAGAACCAACCCGAAGAAGCAACACCGGAAAGAAGCAAACAACATAGTAAACAGGGCATAAGGCCGAGCCTTCCACCCTTTACCAAGTATATAGATGCATTAATTAAATAAGAGATATTGTGATATCCCAACAAAATATCCATGTTCCAACATGGAACAAGCTCCAATCTTCACCTGCAACTAACAATGCTATAAGAGGGGTTGAGCAAAGCGGTAACATAGCCAAACAACGGTTTGCTAGGACAAGGTGGGTTAGAGGCTTGGCTTAACAATATGGGAGGCATGATAAGCAAGTGGTAGGTATCGCAGCATAGGCATAGCAAAGAGTGAGCAACTAGAAAGCAAAGATAGAAGTGATTTCAAGGGTATGGTCATCTTGCCTGAAATCCCGCAAGGAAGAAGAACGAGTCCATGAAGAAGACAAACAGACGTAGTCGAACAGGTCCTGACAAATGCGACGTTATCAGAACCAACCCGAAGAAGCAACACCAGAAAGAAGCAAACAACATAGTAAACAACCACTACATAATCATGGCATGATGCACAATCAAGTATGATGCATGTCCGGTTTAAAGAGGCATGGCATGGCAAAGTGCACAAACAATCCTACAAATTAAGTGGAGCTCATTATGCAACGGAGTTGCATATTGAAGAAAACACCACATGACTATTTAGTTCTCTCTCATTTATGTACCCAACAAGATTAAATGTTGTTAGCATGGCAAGAGGTTAAGCAAAGTAAAACTACCTATCTAGTCAAGTTTAAATGAGGCCGGAAGCAACGAACACCAATTCCGGTAAATCCCCATATGCCTATATTAGGTTTGGTGCTGTTCTGCCCAAAATCAAATTTTATAGTTGTTAAACATGCAAAGTGATGCCACCATGTTAAACTAGGCAAAATTCTACCCCATTTACATATAAAGTTTATTAGAAACCGAGCTACGGTTATTTAGTTATGATTTAAAGCATTTTAGCATGTCCATATAGCAAATTTAAACAAACATCATTTTAAACATGTCAAACATGATTGAAAGTTGGATATTATTAAACTAGACAAGATTCTAAGCATTTTTCATATATTAAGTTTTTACATGTGATGCTTAGTTTGTGAGTTAAAATATGCATGAAGTACAAGGGTGTTTCTGCAAAACTGTTTTACTGGAATAAAATATAAATTCGCAGAATCTGGGAAAAATATAGAAGTGAGCCGAATCTGGGACAAGCCCAACAGCAGGAAGGAAAAAAGGTGGGGCGCTGGGGTGGCTTCACCCATGGGCCAGGCCCAGTTTGCGGGGAGGAAGAGGCCAAGGCAGGCCGGGCGCCGATGGGCTGGCAGCTGGGCCGGTCGGTGGACCTCGCGCGAGACACAGCCCAGGCGCGGGCCTGCTGCGGTTAACGCGACGACGAGGAGCGCTCGGTCTCGACAACCAGAGCAGTTCAGAGCGGCAGCGGCGGCTGAAACGAGCGGGTCCAGGGCGGGAGCGGTCGTTCTCCGACGAGGATCTGGCGGGCGAGCAGTGGCAAGAGTCATCGGATCCGGGCGGTGGAGGCGGCAGGGCAAGGTGAGGTCGAGCTAATACAGCGCTGTGTGCCATGGCTCGGGCGTCAGCGCCGGTTCTATCCCTGACGAACACACAGAGGATGAGACAGAGAAGAAAGAAGGATAGGGATGCAGCGGCAGGGCTCACCGGAGCACGAGCGGGTGGCAAGGACGAAGCATAGGCGACCCGAGCTGGCAGGTGACTAGGGTGGCGCGGCTCCATCTCCAGGGACAGGCGGTCATGGTTGTGGGCGATGCTGCTCCTGTCGACAGAGAAAAGGGATAACAGAGAGAGATGAGAGAGGGAGAAACGGGAGGAGCACACGAAGGAGAAGAAGGGGGCGACGCTCATCTGCGGGTCCGCCGGCGGCGTGGCTGACCGGACAGAGGCGGGGGGAAGGCTGCAAGCGCTACGGTTGGATGAGGAGAAGGAGCTCGAGGGGAGGCTCGGGCACATGTGGTTTGTCGGAAGGAATCGGGGTGGATCCCCATGGAGGATGGGGTTGTTGGCGGCTCCATTGGGCAGGGGAGGATGCGGGATGGATCCCGATGGAGAAGCTAAGTGGAAGGAGAGGTGGCTGGCTCGGGTTGGTGTGGTGGTGAAAGTGAGGAGGGGGTTGTTTTTGGATCGGGAATGAACCCGAGGAGGAAGAGACAGGATGAGTGGCGGTGGCAGCTAGGGGATCCCTAGAAACTAGGGATTTGGTCTCAGGTTAGACTAATATATATAGCGAGTAGGTAAGGTTAGGGGCTATCTCGTCCCTCCGATCAGAATCGGACGGTCCCGGATAAATAGGTTAGGGGGCCCAATTAACAAAACGGAGATGTTTTGTAGATGTTGGGGATGATCCGGACACAACGGTGGCGACTGCCCGGGTCGGGTCCGGGACAGCTTTACGCGCGCACGCGCGCGAGGAGGGTCGCGGGCTGACGAGAGAGGTTAGGTTGGGCCTGGCAGTAGGTAGTGGACTGTCCAGAAGGGCTCAAGCTGAGAGAAGAGAAGAGAGAGAGGCCCGGCGACTGTTTCCAGAGACCGAAAACGTCCGACGTTAGACCGACTATACTGTCGCTATAGGTTAATTGTTGGGGCGTCAAACGAACTCCGAATGCGATGAAACTGACAGGCGGTCTATCTACACTATAGTAAGACCGCACGCCAACTTTCAACCCATTCCGAGAACATTTTCCCGGCCAATTATAAAATACTAATTCGGACATGTCGCGGGCGCGTGCAAGGTGTCTGGGCTCAGAACGAACAACGGGCGGAACTGGGAGACCTGGACTAATGCAAGTTTTAAAACATGATGATGCAATGCACATGATGACATGATAAGATGCAACACGCAAGAAATTACATGACAACGACAGCGAATAACTGGAAGACACCTGGCGCGACGGTCTCGGGGCGTCACAACACTCCACCACTACGAGAGGATCTCGTCCCGAGATCTAGAATGGCACCGGAGGGAAAACGGAAGAGAAAAGAAGAGGTAAAACTAAGTTGCTTCTTTGACAAACGAGTGAAACCACAGAACCTTGCGAGGTTAGAACAAAAATAAAGGAGGAATGCCACGAAGAAGAACAAAGTTGAAAGCACTCCGATAGGGAAGAGTAACAAGGAAGAACAAATTCGGACAGCACTCCAGTAGAAAAGAGATGCAAGGCTTGATAAGGCGAAAAGAACTTGAGCAAAAGGGCACAACACTCCGGTTAAATGGATAGGCATGAAAAAAACATGATCCTGACAAAACAAGAAGATGGGTTGAAGAGAGCAACATCACAATGCCTCCGGAACCAAATATAGAAGATAGATAATTGAAATAAAAGAATGGAGAAGAAAAAGGCAACTTCTGCCACAAAGAGCTTGAAAAAGCATCCTTAGGAGGAGGGTCGAACGGAGTTGTTGGAAAACCAACAATGAAAAGAACAAGGTTGTAGTGGACTTATGGAGAACATCTCAAAACTAAGAGGTGAAATTCTGCCACTACTGGATAGCAATAGATTGGATTGATTAAAAACAAGTAGACGAGAAAACTTATCTCACCGGGAGGATAAACAAAGAACTTGGGTCATTTGTAAGCACCATAGATAGCAACAATCCTTAGGGAAGGCTTTAGGTGAAACATGAAACAAGACAACTCCAACGAAGAGATTGATGGGTTTAAATATCTCATTCTTGAAGAATGATATATTACCACCTCAAAAGATAAGGGAGACACAATTCCACTATGGATTGCAAGATAAAGAATGCTTGAGCTCCTCTGAAAAGAATGTTGATGAACACTTCGAGAAGGAAATTAAATCCTTGATGAAACCATCATGTAGAGCCTCCATGAAGAACTCCGGTAACAAAAGGATAACGAAAAGAAAGAGAAGTTAAAAACACGAGGTGAAACCTTGCGATGATTTAGATGGATCCTCGCGACAATAAAAGAGAGATCTTGAAACTCCGGGAAAATAAAAGATGAAACAATTGAAATCAAGAAGTTGATGAGCCTCCGGAATACGGAATTAATCACTTGGGTGAAACACAAATAAGAATTACATTATGCTTACCCTTCACCAATTTAAATTGATGACAAGCAGAGGATTTGGCATACTACATATTCTCGTAGAAAAGATTAAGAGAGATATAACATAAACTTGAGAATGTCTTCAACGATCCACCGGTCGGGATTGAAAAGAACGAATGAATTGATATGATAAATGAAGGAAGGGGAACTCTTGAACGAACCATCGTAAGAATTGAAAAAGAACGAATAAAACATGAAGAAACACCGGGAAGAATTTAGCAAATGAACGAAGATGCTTGATAGAATTTAGATACAAGAGAACGAAGAAATCAAGAGCTGATAAGATATACTTGAATGATGCACCAGTAAGATTGGAGGATGATAACTGAAAGCTGAGAAAGAAAAAAAAACCCTGAAATGATGGACTCCGGCTACTCAAACTGAGAAGACTCTTGAATTGCTCCGGATGGGTGAAAAGAAATCTCACAATCAAAACCAATTATGATAGGAAGGCAGCAAACTAAAACCATGAATCTTGAAGAGAATGGAGCAAGATTAAGAGGAAAAATCTTCTTCGGTATTCAAATGTAGAGAATGACGATGAGAAACACCACCAAGAATTATCGAGGTACTCAGGATAAAGAAGAATGGAAAGTTGAAGCAGCGATCAAAAGATTTTGAAAGATCTTGGAGAAAGGCATTTGACTGATGATAATTCATACTTACGTCAAACTTCAAAAGAATTTAGGATAGCTCCGGGAAAAATAGAAGAGTCAGGTAAGATCCTAGGAAAGACCTGTGGGTTAGGGCCCACTCAAAAGATACACCATTGAACAATTTAAAAGAGAGATTGCACTTGTTGAATTTAAATGGCTTGAATAAGATAACAACCTCGAAATAGGTCGAACAGAATGTAGAGTGGAAACACGAATCTTCAAGATATCTTGAGCACTCCGGAACAATTGAATAGCGAGAGGTGAATGATTAAGAATTGCACCGGCATGAGAAGGTATTTGAAACGAGGAAAAAGGATATGATCCACAAAGCTTGACTTGAAACCACCGGAGATGAAAAGAATGAAGAATGACGAACTAGAAGCTCCGTTAGAATCTTCATGAGAATCTCCGAATAAGAATATTGATGGAAAAGGATGGAGAGACTTCACAAGAATAAAAGGATACTTGATTAATACATCGGATTCCTTGAAGAAAAAGGGTGGGAGGGCGGGAAAAGCAAAGGCAGCTTGGGACGAATGGAACAAACACCGTTGAGATGAACTCATAATTGATCTTGCTGATATTGAAATGATCGAATCCACTTGAAGAGAGACTCTTAAATGTCTTGAATAAGATAACGACATGAGAATGTAGAGTGGAAACACGAATCTTCAAGATATCTTGAGCACTCCGGAACAATTGAATAGTGAGAGGTGAATGATTAAGAATTGCACCGGCATGAGAAGGTATTTGAAACGAGGAAAAAGGATATGATCCACAAAGCTTGACTTGAAACCACCGGAGATGAAAAGAATGAAGAATGACGAACTACTCCGTTAGAATCTTCATGAGAATCTCCGAATAAGAATATTGATGGAAAAGGATGGAGAGACTTCACAAGAATAAAAGGATACTTGATTAATACATCGGATTCCTTGAAGAAAAAGGGTGGGAGGGCGGGAAAAGCAAAGGCAGCTTGGGACGAATGAACAACACCGTTGAGACGAACTGATAATTGATCTTGCTGGATATTGAAATGATCGGATCCACTTGAAGAGAGACACGCCGGTTCAAAAGATTGACATGACAGACTCGATGATCGAGGAAGGATTGGCATTCACAACGGAGTATAAGAACACCATTTAGGAAAGGTATGGAATCCACATTTGACTTCGAAGCAACTCGAATACCACAAATTGAAACAAAACAAAGGATTGGCTTGCAGAATAAGCCGGAACAAACATATGATAGAGATTTCGTCTGAAGTTTTCGTGGTGGGGCCTACACGGGCTCGATCGTACATCACCATCATGTACAAGGCAGTGCACATGACATACGAAGCGTCCCCGAGTCGGCATAGCCAAGGACTCTTTAAGACACAACAAGACCACTGTAAAACCAACCGTGAATAGGCGGACCACTAGACATCGAACCCCAATTTCATATCATACATCTGTCGGAAAGATATCCTAAGAGCTACTTGAATTCCCACTTATAAACTCCCGAAATTTTCCGGTTATGCAATCAGGTGTTGGGGATACAGGGGAAGCATAATATCTCACCCAAAACTAGCAAATCCTACATCCAGTTGTATCCATCCTTCAACACATAACCAAGAAACCTTCGGAAATCGTTTACCTCAACCTTCGAAAAGCATCCATTATACGAGTTATGGCAATACTCCCGAACTCCCGCCCCAGTACTGGGTGGCGTCGAGGTTGTCTCACCAACAACTGCATAAAAGAGAATTTCGATGTCGGCGAAACTAAACTCAGGTATTCCAGAACTGCAACGATAAAATTGTGACGACAACACCTCGGAGCTCAACTCCCCGGGACACTGCCACAACCCCTAAATGACAGGAGGCACCAAGAACAATGTTCTCGTCACAAATCGATTGGAACGATTCCAAGATACACGCGTGATCCTAAAAAATACTTTTAGTGAAATTTGAGAAGAGAAGAGTCAAAACTCTACGTCAGGAGGCCTCACCAGAGTGACGAAGGGACTGAGGAGTAAAAAGAATTCCTAACTCTCCGATATATATAATCCTAAATGACTCAAAACATTTCTAGACTCCATAACGCCAGCGATTCGATCAAGCAGGGGGCTCCTAAGTCAGCAATCTCGCACCCTCGCGATCAAGACTATTTAAGCTTATAGGTAGGGAAAAGGTATGAGGTGGAGCTACAGCAAGCGATTATCATATTTGGTGGCTAACATATTCGCAAAAGAGAGCGAGAAGAGAAGGCAAAAGCACGGTCGAGAAATTATGATCAAGAAGTGATCCTAGAACAACCTACGTCAAGCATAACTCCAACACCGTGTCCACTTCCTGGACTCCGCCGAGAACAGACCATCATGGTTACACACGCGGTTGATGTATTTTAATTAAGGTCAACTTCAGGTTTTCTACAACCGGACATTAACAAATTCCCATCTTCCCATAACCGTGGGCACGGCTTTCGAAAGTTCAAATCCCTGCAGGGGAGTCCCAACTTAGCCCATCACAAGCTCTCACGGTCAACGAAGGATATTCCTTCTCCCAAGACAATCCGATCAGGCTCGGTATCCAGGTTACAAGACATCCTCGACAATGGTAAAACAAGTCCAGCAACACCGCCCGAATGTGCCGACAAATCCCGATAGGAGCTGCACATATGTCGTTCTCAGGGCACACTCAGATGAGACTAGCTACGAGTAAAACCAACCCTCAAGTTTCCCCGAGGTGGCCCCGCAGGCAGCTCGGTTCGGACCAACACTTAGAGAAGCACTGGCCCGGGGGGGTTAAAATAAAGATGACCCTTGAGTCTGCAGAACCCAAGGGAAGGTGGTAGGTTGTTAGTGCAAATGGTAAAAACAAGGTTGGACATTGCTGGAGGAGTTTTATTCAAAGCGAACTGTCACGGGGTTCCCATTATAACCCAACCGCGTAAGGAACGCAAAATCAGGGAACATAACACCGATATGACGGAAACTAGGGCGGCAAGAGTGGAACAAAACACCGGGCATAAGGCCGAGCCTTCCACCCTTTACCAAGTATATAGATGCATTAATTAAATAAGAGATATTGTGATATCCCAACAAAATATCCATGTTCCAACATGGAACAAGCTCCAATCTTCACCTGCAACTAACAATGCTATAAGAGGGGTTGAGCAAAGCGGTAAC
Organism: Triticum urartu; assembly: GCF_003073215.2. NCBI lineage: Eukaryota > Viridiplantae > Streptophyta > Magnoliopsida > Poales > Poaceae > Triticum > Triticum urartu. Next base: position 531,030,286 of record NC_053028.1, on the reverse strand, counting down.
ATAGCCAAACAACGGTTTGCTAGGACAAGGTGGGTTAGAGGCTTGGCTTAACAATATGGGAGGCATGATAAGCAAGTGGTAGGTATCGCAGCATAGGCATAGCAAAGAGTGAGCAACTAGAAAGCAAAGATAGAAGTGATTTCAAGGGTATGGTCATCTTGCCTGAAATCCCGCAAGGAAGAAGAACGAGTCCATGAAGAAGACAAACAGACGTAGTCGAACAGGTCCTGACAAATGCGACGTTATCAGAACCAACCCGAAGAAGCAACACCAGAAAGAAGCAAACAACATAGTAAACAACCACTACATAATCATGGCATGATGCACAATCAAGTATGATGCATGTCCGGTTTAAAGAGGCATGGCATGGCAAAGTGCACAAACAATCCTACAAATTAAGTGGAGCTCATTATGCAACGGAGTTGCATATTGAAGAAAACACCACATGACTATTTAGTTCTCTCTCATTTATGTACCCAACAAGATTAAATGTTGTTAGCATGGCAAGAGGTTAAGCAAAGTAAAACTACCTATCTAGTCAAGTTTAAATGAGGCCGGAAGCAACGAACACCAATTCCGGTAAATCCCCATATGCCTATATTAGGTTTGGTGCTGTTCTGCCCAAAATCAAATTTTATAGTTGTTAAACATGCAAAGTGATGCCACCATGTTAAACTAGGCAAAATTCTACCCCATTTACATATAAAGTTTATTAGAAACCGAGCTACGGTTATTTAGTTATGATTTAAAGCATTTTAGCATGTCCATATAGCAAATTTAAACAAACATCATTTTAAACATGTCAAACATGATTGAAAGTTGGATATTATTAAACTAGACAAGATTCTAAGCATTTTTCATATATTAAGTTTTTACATGTGATGCTTAGTTTGTGAGTTAAAATATGCATGAAGTACAAGGGTGTTTCTGCAAAACTGTTTTACTGGAATAAAATATGAATTCGCAGAATCTGGGAAAAATATAGAAGCGAGCCGAATCTGGGACAAGCCCAACGGCAGGAAGGAAAAAAGGTGGGGCACTGGGGTGGCTTCACCCATGGGCCAGGCCCAGTTTGCGGGGAGGAAGAGGCCAAGGCAGGTCGGGCGCCGATGGGCTGGCAGCTGGGCCGGTCGGTGGACCTCGCGCGAGACACAGCCCAGGTGCGGGCCTGCTGTGGTTAACGCGACGACGAGGGAGCGCTCGTTCTCGACAACCGAAGCAGTTCAAAGCGGCAGCGGCGGTTGAAACGAGTGGGTCCAGGGCGGAGCGTCGTTTTTCGGCGAGGATCTTGGCGGCGGCGGCGGCAAGAGTCACCGGATCCGGGCAGTGGAGGCGCAGGCAAGGTGAGGTCGAGCTAATTCAGCGCTGTGGTGGCCATGGGGCTCGGGCGTCAGGCGCCGGGTTCCTATCCCTGACGAACACACAGAGAGATGAGACGGAGAAGAAAGAAGGATAGGGATGCAGCGGCAGGGCTCACCGGAGCATGAGCGGGCGGCAAGGACGAAGCATAGGCGACCCGAGCTAGCAGGTGACTAGGGTGGCGCGACTCCATCTCCAGGGACAGGCGGCCATGGTTGTGGGCGATGCTGCTCCTGTCGACAGAGAAAAGGGAGAACAGAGAGAGATGAGAGAGGGAGAAACTGGAGGAGCACGGGAAGGAGAAGAAGGGGGGCGACGCTCATCTGCGGGTCTGCCGGCGGCGTGGCTGACCGGACGGAGGCAGGGGGAAGGCTGCAGGCGCCACGGTTGGATGAGGAGAAGGAGCTCGAGGGGAGGCTCGGGCACAGGTGGTTTGTTGGAAGGAATCGGGGTGGATCCCCATGGAGGATGGGGTTGTTGGCAGCTCCATTGGGCAGGGGAGGGTGCGGGATGGATCCCGATGGAGAAGCTAAGTGGAAGGAGAGGTAGCTGGCTCGGGTTGGTGTGGTGGTGAAAGCGGGGAGGGGATTTTTTTGGATCGGGGATGAACCCGAGGAGGAAGAGACAGGATGAGTGGTGGCGGCAGCTAGGGGATCCCTAGAAACTAGGGGTTTGGTCTCAGGTTAGACTAATATATATAGCGAGTAGGTAAGGTTAGGGGCTATCTCGTCCCTCCGATCAGAATCGGACGGTCCCGGATAAATAGGTTAGGGGGGCCAATTAACAAAACGGAGATGTTTTGTAGATGTTTGGGGATGATCCGGACACAACGGTGGCGACTGCCCGGGTCAGGTCCGGGACAGCTTTTTGGACGCGCGCGCGAGGAGGGTCGCGTGCTGACGAGAGAGGTTAGGTTGGGCCTTGCGGTAGGTAGTGGACTGTGCAGAAGGGCTCGAGCTGAGAGAAGAGAAGAGAGAGAGGCCCGGCGACTGTTTCCGGAGACCGAAAACGTCCGACGTTAGACCGACTATACTGTCGCTATAGTTAATCGTTGGGGCGTCAAACGAACTCCGAATGCGATGAAACTTGACAGGCGGTCTATCTACACTATAATAAGACCGCACACCAACTTTCAACCCATTCCGAGAACATTTTCCCGGCCACTTATAAAATACTAATTCGGACATGCCGCGGGCGCGTGCAAGTGTGTCTGGGCTCAGAACGAACAACGGGCGGAACTGGGAGACCCGGACTAATGCAACTTTTAAAACATGATGATGCAATGCACATGATGACATGATAAGATGAAACACGCAAGAAAATGGCATGACAACGACAGTGAATAACTGGAAGACACCTGGCGCGACGGTATCGGGGCGTCACACTTGAATTGTTAACAAGAGCAATTGGTAGCCCCCAAGGGCCGGCTCATTATGATGTGATGAGTCGGGTCTTCAATAAGTGAGCAAACAATGACTTTGCATTAGCCCCCAAGTGTCATGGTGCATTCTTGCAGCGACATGAGACTTGTGTATTTCATATAATCCCAACTTGAACAATGTAGCCCCCAAGTGCCGGGTCGTAAGCCTACAGCGACTCGGAACTATTCCTTCCATTGTATAATATAAATCATATCTGTTGATAAAATAAGACGAGGATTGCGCTAAAGCGACTTTGAAAACCTTAGTCATATAATTGGTTATTGATAACCATAATAAAAAATCCAGCCATGTTGGCTATTAAAGATTTGAATAAGTATAACCTGGTTTGAAAACCGATTCCTGCCATATAAGCCGGTATATCCATTCACATATGATACATGCTATGATGATGTAATGATGATGTATGATGTAATATATGATGATTTATATGTATGATCAAGAGGGTTTAAGCTATGGTCCGGATATGACCAGAGCCCCCATGTAGTCATAATTATGGCATTGCGCCAATCAAGAGGTGTAGCTATGGTTCGAAGGCGACCAAGCCCCCAAGTGATTTCCCTGGTGCCCTTATGCCTATCAAGAGGTGTAACTATGGTTCGAACCCATAGCCCCCAAGTGACTTCCTTGGTGGCCTTATGTCTATCAAGAGGTGTAGCTATGGTTCGGATACGACCAAGCCCCCAAGTGATTTCCCTGGTGCCTTTATGCTCATCAAGAGGGTATAAGCTATGGTTCGGATACGACCAGAGCCCCCAAGTGACTTTCCTGGTGGCCTTACGCCTATCAATAGGTGTGATTATGGTTCGAACATAGCCCCCAAGTGATATTGTGAGCTGTGCTCAAGGATACCCATGTTTGAGCTGTGCTGTGCAGCAGGCTCTCTTTGGCCCCTTATGATAATATTGGCTTGATAGCCGGATCAAGAGGTGTAGCTATGGTTCGGATACGACCAAGCCCCCGAATGATACTGTGAGCTGTGCTCAAGGGGTACCTATGTTTGAGCTGTGCTGTGCAATAGACTCTCTTTGGTCCCTTTAATTTTCTCTGAGAACTCGAACTTTGCGAGAAATAATACTCTTCTTAAACCGGAAATTCTTAAACCGGATATTGAGAGCTTCAAAGCTTTGTGGGAGATAGCTTTCCCTTAAGCCGGATTTTAAACCGGAATCCTTTTTTTTAAGCCGGAAATTTTCTGACGGCCTTTAAACTCGGACTTGTGAGAAGTTAATTCATTTTTGAACCGGAAATTCTTAAACCGGATTTGAGAGCTTCCGAGCTTTGTGAGAGACAACTTCCTCTTAAACCGGATTTTGAACCGGATATTGAGGGCTTCAACGCTGTGTTGGAGACGGGATTTCCCTTGAACCGGATTGTAAACCGGAAGCATCATTGTGAGCCGGAATATTTCTGACGCCCTTTTAAATTTTCATCCATATGGTAGTAGTCTCTGAGACCGGGTTATCTTTCCCTCCAACGTCATGGGGTTCTTGACTTCACGGAAAACCGGCAACATTTGATGAGTCATATTACTGTAGCCCCTGAGTCTCAAGGTGACTTGAGGAGTCGACTTGAGATTCTCCATATTTGGCCGTGATATAAACCGGCATAAGACATTCAATCAGCTCAGTGATATAATAATCCCATTTGCAGTAGACAACTTGCCCTGCATTGGAGAACTTACAAGCCAGAGTAATCGCTCTTTTAAAGAAAGTAATATGTAATATAAAAATATACTGGATGAATTTCACCTAATATGTTAAGCCAAAAATTATCCACCGAGGAGTTGATGATCACCGCGGTGAAGCTGAAATCCATCACGGCCGAGTCAGTCGCCGGCTTTGATAGATGAGTCGGCCGCGACATTATAAACCAGTGCGGACGGGTGAGGCAATTGCAGGCATGGTAAACCGCGCAGACGGGTTAGCCGGCAGCCGCGTTGTAAGCCGGCGCGGATGAGAGAGTCCCCCGCAGCGTTGGAAACGGCTTGGCCGCGGATGCGGACGATGAGTCAGTCGCGTGTGTTGATGTAGCGAGGGCGGCGACTTACGCACATATCCATTGAGCAACACAGCACAAACGCGCTAGTGCAAAAATAATATTGACGCACACCCTTTTGTGACGCCTTTGTAATGAATAATGGTCCTACGAAAAAATACATCAGACCAAAATAATTGTTCTCAAGCAAAATATGTACTGATAAAATACTTAAAAAAAATAGCACCCGATGTTTTGTCTGGGCGAACGCGGATACTCACGCTGGATAATGCTAGATCAGTACGATCTCCTCTGGCTTCCTTTGTTTTATCTAGAGAACCACGCTATGCAGCATAATATCAAATTGTAGATTGAACCGTGTGTGAGGTATTGGAGATGCATGAAAAGTGAATAATATATTCGTGTGATTAGCAATCTGGCCGCATAATCCATGCACGTAGCAGGTTTTCTCCTTCTCTTTTGTCTGCTCAGGCCGGGAGAAGCATCCCTTGTTTGACATTGTCAATAAAAAAGGCAAGTCTGAAATCGTCTGATCCAAAGAACTGCTCCTTTGCGCTGGTGTCGCACATGAAGGTCGCATCTGCTATGTCAGTGTCTTGCCTGAAAAAGAGCCACATCACGCAAAGGATCATCAGGCGCCTCGCCGCATCGACGGGCGAGGGCGCAGTAACGACGGGTGAGGGCGCAGCATAGCAGGAGGACAGCCGCCCCGAGGACAAGGCCGACTTGAAGTGGTGAGGCTGGACACGGTTGCGAGGGCGACTCCGACTCGTAGGCAGGATGCGGGCGGCCCGCAGTAGAGGCCGGAGCCGGCAGAGGTGACTTGGAAAGGCGACGATTCAATCCGGCCGTGACAGTGACTCGGTGAGGCCGTGTGTCGGAGGCAGACAACCCATGAGGCACGGCTACGGCCGCGGAGGGCGGTGACTCGACGACGGCGGAGGCGGCTCCAGGTGCGGACGACGGAGGAGGGTCAGGCGGCCGGCTAAGGCAAACGAAGGTGCGCTGAGTGATGACGGCGACTTGACCCGGTCATGGCCACAGAGGTGACTCGAGGTCAGAAGTGTCCCGGAGGCAAGGCCATGGACCATGGTGGAGCAGAGCAGAGGGGCGGCAGGACCGGCTTGATTTGGAGGCAGGGCCACCCGGCGAAGTGGAAATAAGAGCTTGAGGCGGTGTCGGCTCAGAGCAGCGCGAGGGAGATGGCGCTAGGCGGTGGCAGCTTGGCGCACCGGCGACGATGGCTCAAGGGGTGGCCGAAGCAGAACGACAGCGGGAGTCGAGGCCGCATGTGAGGACGCTCGCCTGAGGAGGCAAACCCGCAGCTGCAGATGTGTACCTGGCTAGGTGAAGCAGTCGGCGACTAGGGAGCGGAAGCGAGATCGCTGAAAACCGCAGGCGGCTCGGAGTCGGGGCTGCAAAAGCAGCGATTGGGAACGATGGCAGAGTCCAGGTCGTCGTTGGTTGACCCACGTACGGGCCCTTTCTTTTTTCCCTGTCTTCTTTTCCTTTGTACTCCCTCCGTAAACTAATATAAAAGCATTTAAATTATTATTTTAGTAATCTAAATGCTTTTATATTAGTTTACAGAGGGAGTACTAGATTAGATCGTCGCTGACCATTAGCTCGTGCTAATGGATCAACGGATGGATCACTTTTTCCAAACCAAGGTTTTAACACCAAGGCTATGAGCTGATGCCTCTCGATTCGGAAACAGCACAATAGTGTATGGGCAGGGCGAGTTATGGCAGCGGCGACTTGGCATGTGTCCGCGACGGCGGCTCTTGACGCGGCCGGCGGTGGCGCAAGGCAGAGTCAAAGATGGATCTCGATTCCGGGTTGTGATCGTTGACTCCGGAGTTGTCTTCGCTGTTTTTAATCCCCTGAGGCTTTGAACGGCTGTGCATGAACCATCGATGATGACTCGTGGATTGTACTGACTTGGATTGATTCAGATACAGATTGACTTGACGCGTCTCCTTCGATCGGCAAAACGCGTGAGCTTTGACACTGGTCTCCACTCGCTCTCGACGAATCTTGACAGGTCGTATCGGCGACTGCTCACGAGATGCTGCAACCCTAATTTCTATTGATCTTAATTACGTATGTTTTGTTTCAACTGCTCATTTGATGACGTAGATTCTCTTCTCGCCGGCTCTTCTTCATCCGGATAATGACAAGCTTCTCAAACCTTGGAAAATCCCTCCAAGAACTCAATACCACCGTGCGTAGCCCCACGGTGGGCGCCAACTATTGTGGATTTGTCACGCCAGATGTCCTGATGAGAGGACTTAATCGTAAGGCCAACGCATCTATGTGGTAGCTTGAGATGGGTTGAACGGAATCGAGAAACGCAACACAAGACAAGGGTTTAGACAGCTTCAGGCTCCGGAAAACATCATCCGGTAATAGCCCTACATGTTGTTTGAGGCTAGGTCTCATTATCATCACGAGGGAGTCGCCGGTAAACCGGCTCTTTGTGTCTAGCCCTAGAGATTGTTTCTTCTTTCTCCCTCTTTGGGGAGCTCTGCCCCTCCTTATATATCTTCATGGGCTTCTTAACATCTTGGGCTTCATAACGTCTCGGGCTTCATAACTCCTAGTAACCCAGTTACCACTGCCTGCCGGGAGTTAACTGGTGCCGGTTTAAGATTGTCTGTCGGGAGTTAACTGGTGCCGGTTTAAGATTGTCTGTCGGGAGTTAACTGGTGCCGGTTTAAGATTGCCTGCCGGGAGTTAACTGGTGCCGGTTTAAGATTGTCTGCCGGGAGTTAACTTCTGCCGGTTTAAGAATATCTGCTGAGTTATCATCTGACTTAACCCCTGTCTTAACTGTCAGCCGGTTTAACAACCGGCCGGTTTACCGTCTGGGTTAACTGCATGTTTTACCTGTCTATCTTAACTGTCAGCCGGTTTAACAACCTGCCGGTTTACCGTCTGATTTAACACCAACCGGTTTACCACCTGTCTTAACACCTGCCGGTTTACCACCTGCCTTAACACCTGCCGGTTTACCAAGTCCCAGACGGGTTATAACTCCGGCCGGATCATACCGCGGGGTATATCCCCGGTAGGTAGTTTGAGTTTTGAAGTCAAACGGACGTGCGGCCCCACAATCTGGGTGCACTGGACAGCCTAGCCACGTGAACGGGTTTTCCTTCCCAGCATCCCGTGGCTCGCGTGCTCGCCCTAGCCGCACCTCGCTTGCAGCTTCCAGCTAGTAGCATATTTAAGCTAGCGCCTCCCAATTAAGCCCGAGGAGCCGAAAAAGCCTGACGGGGCATTGGAAACTGTGCAATATGGCTCTGTACGTAAAGTGCTCTACTACTACTCCGTAGCTTGTGGCGTTGCATGCATGGACTTCACTCCATTATCGGCTCTACTATAAAAAAAATTCCTCTTGCCGTGTTTTTTTTTGAAACGGAGGCAAAAGCTTTGCTTCATCTCATTCATAAAGAAGGAACTACTAACAAAGTTCTACGAGATCTATTACACCTCCACAAATGGAAGCGAAAAGCCTAGTCTCGCTGTATCAAATAACTCAAATGTTCTGCCTCCGCAGTAACCGTCGCTGATAAACAGGCTGCTAGTGTGTGCGTGAGAGGAGCGGCTGAGTAGGCCAGCTACGTGAGAGGAGCGGCTGAATAGAGCACCGAGAGTACCCACTAGGCCACTACGCATATGTACTTCCCTTGCATTGATAGTATAGCGATGGTTCTAGAGAACAGTAGTACCCCCCACTTCCAACTGTAGCTCCTTGGCCCTGAGATTCAAGAGTTCAAAACTGGTGCACTATACTAGACTAGACTAGAAGTACATTACATCGCACTACTAGTTGAGAAAAGTAGTACTAGTACTGCTACAGTACGAGTATGTACTCCTCCGTCACATAATGTAAGAAGTTTTTTGACACTAGTTGGCGTGTACAAAAAATGGCAAAAACATACCCAAAATTTCTTAATCCACGCCAAAAACTACTACCTAGTGCCAAAAATTTCTTACTAGTGCTATTATTTACAGTATAATGCAATCCCATAACGTTCCATAATCCCTTCCTTTCAAAAAAATCTCTTCTGGAGAGAAGATTGCTATCTCCACGCGAGCTTCTCATAGGCCAGCGTCACCGCATGCAGTCATGTGAGAGAGAGGGAGACATCCATGCAGCATGCAGAGAGAGGAGAACGCAGGCGGACAGCCAATGGGTTGCATGGGGCATTTATAGCTGCTAACTCCTCCCATCCATGCGCGAGGGGTATTTCCGTCCAGAAAGCATGCAGCGAGCCCCTGCCTTGGTATCCGGGTCTGCTCTTATGCGCAGAGTAAAAAGAATCGGAGGGAGTACTAGTAGTAAATAATAGCCTCACCCCTTCGCTGAGGAACGATCTACAGTTGGAAGGGATGAGGCCCTGCGGTTACTACGCTCTTATCTCCTCCTCGCCAGTTCCCCTCCCCCCGAAGAGAAGGCAGTTCGTCGCTGCTCCCATGGATTCGCCAGGAGGTTCTCCTCCTCATCGGGGCTGGGAGACCTTGGACCACGATCCTGTGGAAGAAATCGCACGCCGCTCCGACGTCCTCACCGCCGCAAGACTCGGTGCTTCCTGCACCAACTTTTTCAAGACGCTGCTTAAACAGGCCATGCTTGTTGGTCTTCCATGCATCCTCGAGGAGAAGGTTCTTCTATGGGACAATCCTTCGAACGGTCCACCGCTCCCCGGCCATGGTTGCACGTTGACTCCGCTAGAGTTGCCGACGTTGAGAGGTAGTCGGATTTTGTCCGATGAGCAGGTCAGTAATGGAGTTTGATCATGTAGTACTTAGTTATTCCATTTCCATCCCGTAATTTCTCCGCTGCCCACCGTCTTATATATAGGTCTGGGTCGGTGCCAACGAAGATTGGCTTGCATACCTCCGGCCGGATACCACCATCATTTTGCACAACATCCACAACAGTGCGTCCGTTCCGGTAGACCCCTTCTCCACCATTGGGATCGGCCTTCCGAACTGGCTGGGCAAGAATACGTATGATGATGCCTACATGAGATTGAAGAACATAGCAATTGCGGACCCGCCGACAAAGCGACGCGGCTATGACGATTACTATCTCATCGCGGTGTTCGACATAAGGATTGCCATCAATGCAGGAGGCAGTAACGGCAGAGGCTGGCGCATGTTGGCGGCGGCAGATTTGTACCCCTACACATTCGAAGACGCCGTGCGCCATCTAGGACGCATCTTCGCGGTGACAAGCCAGGGGACTTGTTTCATTTGGTTGACATCCTACGATACAGGAGATTACAAACGGAATGCACAAACCATCATTTGCATCCCTAACGGTACTCCATTAGTTTGCAGGGACCAGTCATCCCCCGATCAAAATAAGATCGCCGATCCTGGATGTGCATTTGCATCCGCGATTCAGTCTAACCTGGAACCTTGTATCTGACTTTGGCATATTGGGATCAACTATCTTAGCAGTCGTTACCCATGGTACCACTGATGTGCAACATGGTCACATAATCTACCACGATCGGACCGTCACCATCTACCCAGGTATTCCATTTTTTAACCCTCTTGCCTTCTCTTTCATTGTTGTACTAGTAGTATACTTTGTAGTACTACTAGGAGTACTTTTTACCTTGGAGGACGCGTATAGCTAGCTAGGCCCTTGAAGACTTGAACCCACTAGCTGCCACCATTTTTGTTTTTACATGTCTTACTATCTCATCCATGTAGCCATGAGTGGCTATATATAATAAGCCGGTTATTTTACTTCCTCTATACCGGAGTAGTACTATTTGCTGCACAGTATTATTGACCGCCACATTTGAGCACAACATTATTATGCATGGACCTTGACTATGTACATCACCATGTGTCCAGATCTAGGATGTCGCGTGTACCAGATGAATGGTGCCGAGTTTGACCCCCGTGATGCTACGTGGGTGCCGAGGAACACTCTTGGAGAGTACTCGCTTTCCATCGGGGACAGCTACCCCATTGTGAAGCGGATGCCACCTTCCGTGCTGGGTTGTGTCTTCAGTGCGCACCGCCGGATGAACGACATGCTGGGACACGCTATCCCTGATTTATGCCGCTTCAGCTTGGATGAGTCTCCATCGTGTGGAACCAGACTAGAAAGCTGTGACAATGATTCCCGTTATCCACCGCTATGGATCATGCCATCCATGAAGAACACCTGGGACTGGAACCTGGAGGAGGACATGTAGCCCATCTATAACGTGTAAGTGGAGTACGGTAATTGTGAACGGTAGCGATGTGAATATATGTAGACTAGTCGTGCACAAATTTATCACATGAGTTGGAGATGAACTTGTGTGGCATACTGGCATTTGTCCTTTAGAATTTATTACTAGTAAATGTGTTATGTGTACGTGCAACTTGTGTGGTTGTTGCACGGGCTCCAACACGCTCTTTGAGAAAAAAAGGTGGCACAGTTTTGGATATACGTGACGTGGCGGCATCATACAGTAGCATCGTTCGCTATAGTTGTACTAGTACACTCCTACTAGGACGACAACTCTTATAAAACCTTGCGCTTGGCTCTTTGCTTCTTCGGGAGGTTCAACAGTTCGTACTCCTGTGAACCTTGCACTTGGCTCTTCGCCTCTTCGGAAGGTCCAACAATGATGATGTTGGGGAATGTAGCAGAATTATAAAATTTTCTACGCATCACCAAGATCAATCTATGGAGTCATCTAGCAACGAGGGACAGGGAAGTGCATCTACATACCCTTGTAGATCGCGAGCGGAAGCGTTCAAGAGAACGGGGTTGATGGAGTCGTACTCGTCGTGATCCAAATCACCGATGACCGAGCGCCGAACGGACGGCACCTCCGCGTTCAACACACGTATGGTTGGGAGAGACGTCTCCTCCTTCTTGATCCAGCAAGGGGAGAGGAGAGGTTGATGGAGATCTAGCAGCACGACGGCGTGGTGGTGGAAGCAGCGGGATCTCGGCAGGGCTTCGCCAAGCACCAACGAGAGGGAGAGGTGCCACGGAGGGAGAGGGAGGCGCCAGGGACTTGGGTGCGGCTGCCCTCCCTCCCCTCCACTATATATAGGGGCCAGGGGGCGCCGGCCCCTCTAGATCCCATCTAGATGGGGGGCGGCAGCCAAGGGGGTGGCTTGGCCCCCAAGCCAAGTGGAGGCACCCCCACCGCTAGGGTTTCTAACCCTAGGCACAGGGGGAGGCCCAAGGGGCGCACCAGCCCACCAGGGGCTGGTTCCCTTCCCACTTCAGCCCATGGGCCCCTCCGAGATAGGTGGCCCCACCCGGTGGACCCCCGGGACCCTTCCGGTGGTCCCGGTACAATACCAGTGACCCCCGAAACTTTCCCGGTGGCCGAAACTGGTCTTCCTATATATAAATCTTTACCTCCGAACCATTCCGGAACTCCTCGTGACATCCTGGATCTCATCCGGGACTCCAAACAACTTTCGGGTTACCGCATACTAATATCTCTACAACCCTAGCGTCACCAAACCTTAAGTGTGTAGACCCTACGGGTTCGGGAACCATGCAGACATGACCGAGACAACTCTCCGGCCAATAACCAACAGCGGGATCTGGATACCCATGTTGGCTCCCACATATTCCACGATGATCTCATTAGATGAACCACGATGTCGAGGATTCAATCAATCCCGTATTCAATTCGCTTTGTCAATCGGTACGTTACTTGCCCGAGATTCGATCGTTGGTATCCCAATACCTTGTTCAATCTCGTTACCGGCAAGTCACTTTACTCGTTCCGTAACACATCATCCCGTGACCAACTACTTAGTCACACTGAGCTCATTATGATGATGCATTACCGAGTGGGCCCAGAGATACCTCTCCGTCATACGGAGTGACAAATCCCAATCTCGATTCATGCCAACCCAACAGACACTTTCGGAGATACCTGTAGTGTACCTTTATAGCCACCCAGTTACGTTGTGACGTTTGGCACACCCAAAGCACTCCTACGGTATCCGGGAGTTGCACAATCTCATGGTCTAAGGAAATGATACTTGACACTTAGAAAAGCTCTAGCAAACGAACTACACGATCTTGTGCTATGCTTAGGATTGGGTCTTTTCCATCACATCATTCTCCTAATGATGTGATCCCGTTATCAATGACATCCAATGTCCATGGTCAGGAAACCGTAACCATCTATTGATCAACGAGCTAGTCAACTAGAGGCTTACTAGGGACATGTTGTGGTCTATATATTCACACATGTATTACAATTTCCGGATAACACAATTATAGCATGAACAATAGACAATTATCATGAACAAGGAAATATAATAATAACCATTTTATTATTGCCTCTAGGGCATATTTCCAACAGTCTCCCACTTGCACTAGAGTCAATAATCTAGTTACATTGTGACGAATCGAACACCCATAGAGTTCTGGTGTTGATCATGTTTTGCTCGAGGGAGAGGTTTAGTCAAAGGATCTGCGACATTCAGGTCCGTTTGCACTTTACAAATATCTATGTCTCCATTTTGAACATTTTTACGAATGGAGTTGAAGCGATGCTTGATATGCCTGGTCTTCCTGTGAAACCTGGGCTCCTTGTAAGGGCAATAGCTCCAGTGTTGTCACATGTAACATCCCAAATTTTCAATTTGGAATGTTATACATTAGATCATCATTGCATATCATATTTTATTTTTCTTTAGTTTGATCCTAGAAATTTCTACGCAACTCAAGGACCCATGGAGAGAGTTGGGAAATTCATTATTTTCATATTTGAGTTTTCTCAAATTTTGAGAATAGGATCATTTGATTTTTATTATTTTATCGTCAATTATTTCTATTACAAAAATATGAGAGAGGGAATAAAATGACTTTCCCAAAATAAAGAAATATTGAGGATTTAATAATAAAATCAAATAAGATTTTATTTCGGAGTTTTTTGTTATTTTATTTGAATTAGGAAAAATGTGCGTTTTTCAAAATTGCATTTAGGCTCCAAATAAATGTTCACCTTGTGCGGCTTGATTTTAGAAGCCCGGGAGAATTTATTTCAGAATTTTTGGAGTCCGTTTAGTATTCCTTTTTATTTTTCTTCTGCGCGTTAATATTAAAAAAACGCGCACCGACCTACGGGTCGTGTCCGACCGGGACTCCGGCCCGCCAAGGCTTTATAAGCCGGGGGGAGCCAGCCTGAGGCCCGGCCGCCGCCCCCGAAACCATAGCTACCCGAGCGCCCCGCCCGCGCCGCCGCCAGCCGCCACCGCCGCCGCGCCTCGCCGCCCGCCGCCCGAGGTTCGCCTCGCCTCGAAATCCGTGCCGCCGTTTTTTTCGAAAAATCGTTCGGTTTTTCGTCAGTTTTTTTTAGTTTCGGTTTTTTTAATAGATCGGTTTTCCGATTGATTTAATTAGCGAGCGTTCGTCCGTTCGTTCGTTCTAGCGAACGTTCGTCGTTTTTCTTTTTCTCGGATTAAATCCGCGATTTTTCTGATCGCGATTTCTGATCCGATTTTCGTTTTAGTATAACTTTTCGCTCGTTTATCGGAATCAGGCGATTCAAGCGCCTGGAGTTTCGTCTCGAAACCCTCTATCTGTTTAACCAACTTAAACAAGTTTTTGCTACTATAAAATTTGACTTAGATCCAGATTACTAGAACGAAGTTGTTTTCTTTCGCCGTTTGACTTTCGTTGCTTCGTTCGATTTGATTCTTTTTGCAAACCGGAATTCTTAAGTTGAACTTTTTGGTTAATTCTCTTATTTGACTTTCACCTGTGCATTATATGAGTACTTATTGTATGCTTGTTTGTTTGTCTGCGATAGAATACCCGGAGTGCGCCGCCTGTTGATACGTCTCCAACGTATCTATAATTTTTTATTGCTCCATGCTACTTTATCTACTGTGTTGGACTATATTGGGCTTTATTTTCCACTTTTATATTATTTTTGGGACTAACCTATTAACCGGAGGCCCAGCCCAGAATTGCTGTTTTTTGCCTATTTCAGTATTTCGAGGAAACAGAATATCAAACGGAGTCCAAACGGAATGAAACCTTCGGGAACGTGATCTTCTCACCAAACGTGATCCAGGAGACTTGGACCCTACTCCAAGAAGTTTCCGGGGAGGTCACGAGGGTGGAGGGCGCCCCCCCCTCCTGGGCGCGCTCCCCTGCCTCGTGGGCCCCTCGTGGCCCCCTGACATACTTCTTCCGCCTATATATCTCCATATACCCTAAAAACATCCGGGAGCAACATAGTTCGGGAGTTCCGCCGCCAGAAGCCTCCGTAGCCACCGAAACTTAATCTAGACCCATTCCGGCACCCTGCCGGAGGGGGCAATCCTTCTCCGGTGGCCATCTTCATCATCCCGGTGCTCTCCATGACGAGGAGGGAGTAGTTCTCCCTCGGGGCTGAGGGTATGTACCAGTAGCTATGTGTTTGATCTCTCTCTCTCTCTCGTGTTCTTGAGATGATACGATCTTGATGTATCGCGAGCTTTGCTATTATATTTGGATCCTATGATGTTTCTTCCCCCCTCTTCTCTCTTGTAATGAATCGAGTTTCCCCTTTGAAGTAATCTTATCGGAATGAGTCTTTAAAGACTTGAGAACACTTGATGTATGTCTTGCCGTGGATATCTGTGGTGACAATGGGATACCACGTGCCACTTGATGTACGTTTTGGTGACCAACTTGCGGGTTTCGTGACATTGGGAACCTATGCATAGGGGTTGGCACACGTTTTTGTCGTGATTCTCCGGTAGAAACTTTGGGGCACTCGTTGACGTTCTTTGTGTTGGTTGAATAGATGAATTGAGATTGTGTGATGCATATCGTATAATCATGCCCACGGATACTTGAGGTGAGATTGAAGTATCTAGGTGACACTAGGGTTTTGGTTGATTTGTATCTTAAGGTGTTATTCTAGTACGAACTCTAGGGCTGTTTGTGACACTTATAGGAATAGCCCAACGGATTGATTGGAAAGAATAACTTTGGGGTGGTTTCGTACCCTACCATAATCTCTTCGTTCGTTCTCCGCTATTAGTGACTTTGAAGTGACTCTTTGTTGCATGTTGAGGGATAATTTTATGATCCAATTATGTTAGTATTGTTGAGAGGACTTACACTAGTGAAAGTATGAACCCTAGGCCTTATTTCCTATCATTGCAATACCGTTTACGCTCACTTTTATCATTAGTTACCTTGCTGTTTTTATATTTTCAGATTACAAATACCTTTATCTACCATCCATATTGCACTTGTATCACCATCTCTTCGCCGAACTAGTGCACCTATACAATTTACCATTGTATTGGGTGTGTTGGGGACACAAGAGACTCTTTGTTATTTGGTTGCAGGGTTGCTTGAGAGAGACCATCTTCATCCTATGCCTCCTATGGATTGATAAACCTTAGGTCATCCACTTGAGGGAAATTTGCTACTGTCCTACAAACCTCTGCACTTGGAGGCCCAACAACGTCTACAAGAAGAAGGTTGTGTATTAGACATCACCTGTTACTTCGAATCTCTAGGTTTCGTGGATCATCAGCAAGGCAAGTAACACTTGATCATACCTTTCCTACTACCCAGTTTTACCGCATTAGATCAAACCTCAAACATTGCATGATTAGGATCTAATTAAATTGTGGGATGGGAAGTAGTTGAGGTAGTACCTATTACCTATTATATTATCAAACCTTTGGGAGTTACTTCTACGTTTGCCATTATGACATGCTATGCTAGTAGACGTGGATTGGGTGAGTGATATCCATGACAGATGTGAGTTTGTTAATTAATGGTTTATTTAAGGTGGCAACTTAAACACACATCTGGGTGGATTGAGGCATCTGGGTAATCCAGGATTTGCCTGTTTTCTTTTGGACCGCCACCCAGGCTCAAAGGGATCATGAGATTTTTCATGCTAGAAACTTCTGTGTGTAGCCACAAGCTATTATGGGCTCTAGCATAGTTGACTAAGTCGTGCGAACTCTTACAGTGGTAGACTAGCAGATGTAGGGGATGTAGGTGGTATGGTCTACCCGATCGTAAGGTGCTAGCGCTTCTGAAAGACTATGTCTCGGTCATCCATCTTCTCAAACACCATGTAGTGCGACAAACCAAACGGAGGCGATCGAGTCTTGTGGGGAAAAGTGCGCAAACCTCTGCAGAGTGTATTGAACTAATCATGGTTAGCCGTGTCCCCGGTTATGGACATCTTGAGTATCTAGTACCTAGATTATCATGTGAATCTCAACATGTTACTCTAAATTAATTTTGTTGGGTTTTGTAATGATGATGTTTAATTGGGATTGAGGATGCTGTCAACCATTCTCAATGTTTAACAACCACCATGATAGATAAATAAAATTTATCCCTTTGTAGTAGGGAAAAACTGGCTTTACGCAAAACTGTAACCATAGAGCTTTCCACCAGCCAAATATGCATATAGTATAGCTGTTTCATTCCATTACTCTCTATGTGTTACCTTGCCAGCATATTCCATGTGCTGACCCGTTTCAGGCTGCAACGTTAATGTTGCAGACTTTTCAGACAACGATTAAGGAGTTTTTAGGTCGTGGTTCTATACTCAGTGATGCCGTTGGAGTTGATGGACTCACTTATCTTCCAAGCCTTCCGCTGTTATCGTTATTAGATGGCCTTAAGCCATATTTATTGTAATAAGTTCTCTATTGAGACACTCGATGTAATAAGTGTGTGATTGCTACTCTGTTATAAATCCTCCGAGTATTGTGTGGTGTCAGCATTACTGATCCAGGGATGACACCGGAGCACAGGGATCAGACTGTTTGAGGTATGGTCGCTACAGAGATGGTATCAGAGCACACGCTGACTATAGGACACGATCACTAAGCTAAAGACCTAGATCACTATTCACCCTCTTCTGTTCTGACTCCTCATCTTTTCTACTCTTTTAGGATGGCGGATGCAAGGAACAAGTTCACGCAACCGGATGAAGATACACCCTTTGGACGTCACTTGAAGGAAGTCACTAGATACCTGAACATAGGAGTACCAAGCTTCACCGGAACCTACAACGCCACTCTACCTGAAGAAGAGCGCTGGATGATTCAAGTTCAAGTTCCAGGAAGGACGTTCATGCCAGTCACTGAGCCCATAGAGTTTTATTTTGATGCACCAACTTGGAGTCTAGGAAAGAGCATGGCAGCTCACATCGCCATGGGACGCATTGGAGAAGTCTACCGCAATGATCTCAAGGATACTATCTACCAGATTTGTGGGCGCCAAGATGAGCACTGGGAGATGATTAGCACCAGGAAGGATAGATCAATTGCAGCTTTTATCCAGGAGTTAAACCAGCACATTCGACGACAGGAGAACCAGATGTGCGCCGACATGATAGACCTGAAGAAGGCAAGGACAAGAATCAAGGAACTGGAGGAAGAACTTAAGGCTACACGTGAAGATTATGAAGAAGAAATTGAAGTATTAGACAATCGCGAGGGTAAGTTTTTGGTTAAGTCATTTACTGCACTCGTTCTTTTTGATACTGGTGCATCGCATTCATACATCTCAAGGGGATTTGTGGATAAGTATAACCTGTCAACCCAAGCCCTTAGGTCACCCATGTTAGTAACCTCGCCTAGAGCAGAATATATGGCCAGTCGATGGTGTGATCGGTTACCATTAAGGATTGGTAACTATGTTTTTCCCTCAGACCTAATAGTATTGGAATCCCAAGGATTGGATGTGATATTAGGCATGGATTGGTTATCAAAGTATGAAGGGAATATTGAATGTGCTAGTAAGTCAATCTTACTTACCACCCCAAAAGGGAGAAGGATCAAGTATGTATCCCGACATGTGCCAAAGAGGACTCAAGTAAATTGTTTAACAGGAGTTGTGCAGGAGGAAGTACCAGTGGTAAGGGAATTCCCTGAAGTATTTCCAAAAGAGTTGCCAGGCATGCCACCAGATAGAGATATTGAGTTTTTGATTGAGCTATTGCCAGGCACAGGGTCAATATCAAAGAGACCATACAGGATGCCTGCAAAGGATTTGGTGGAAATTAAGAAGCAGATTAAAGAGTTACTGGATAAGGGATATATTCGCCCAAGTTCTTCGCCTTGGGGACCGCCAGTACTTCTAGTGGAGAAGAATGATGGATCGTTAAGGATGGTTGTCGATTATCGGGGATTGAATGAAGTAACAATCAAGAACAAGTACCCACTACCAATGATCAATGATCTGTTTGATCGATTGCAAGGAGCTAAGGTATTTTCCAAGATCGATCTGCGATCAGGATACCACCAGTTGAAGATTCGAGAACAGGATATTCGTAAGACAGCTTTTACCACCAGGTATGGGCTGTACGAGTATACCGTTATGTCATTTGGTCTTACTAACGCACCTGCCTATTTTATGAACATGATGAACAAAGTGTTTATGGAGTTCTTGGATAAGTTCGTCGTGGTGTTCATTGATGATATCCTGGTTTACTCAAAAAATGAAGAGGAGCATAAGGAGCATTTGCGTTTGGTACTTGGTAAGCTCAGAGAACATCAGTTGTATGCCAAGTTCAGCAAATGTGAGTTTTGGTTGAAGGAAGTAGGATTCCTCGGACACATTATATCCGGAGAAGGAATAGCAGTTGATCCCACAAAAGTTGATACCGTGACCAAGTGGGAAGCACCAACCACGGTTGGAGAGATCCGGAGTTTTCTTGGACTCGCAGGATACTACCGGAGATTCATTGAGAATTTCTCAAAGATTGCAAAGCCTATGACGGAGTTATTAAAGAAGGATACCAAGTTCAAATGGACTGAGGAATGTGAGGCTAGTTTCCAGGAGTTAAAGAAACGCTTGGTTACTTCACCAGTGTTGATTTTGCTAGATCAGACCAAGGACTATGAGGTGTATTGCGACGCTTCACGTCGAGGACTTGGAGCAATGCTTATGCAGGAAGGGAGAGTTGTTTCATATGCCTCAAGACAACTGAAACCTCATGAGTTGAATTATGCTATGCATGATTTGGAATTAGCAGCCATAGTGCATGCATTGAATACTTGGAGACATTTTCTGATTGGAAACCATTGTGAGGTGTACACGGATCATAAGAGTTTGAAATACATTTTCACATAGAAGGAGTTAAACCTCAGACAAAGGAGATGGTTGGAGCTCATCAAGGATTACGATATGAGATTGCATTACCATCCCGGAAAGGCTAATGTAGTAGCTGACGCATTAAGCCGTAAGAGTCATGTCAATACATTAATGACGGGAGAAATACCAAGGGATTTAGCAGAAAATCTTCGTGAACTATGTTTGGAAATAGTTCCGAGAGGCTATGTAGCAGCATTGGAGATTCAGTCAACTTTGATGGATAGAATCAGAGAAGCTCAGAAGACTGACAAGGAGATTACCTCTATAAAGGAGAAAATAAGTGAAGGAAAGGCTAAAGGATTTCGTGAGGATGAGCACGACACCCTATGGTTTGAATACCATGTTTATGTGCCCAATGACCCGGATATTAGGAAGCTAATTCTGCAAGAGGCACACGATTCACCATATTCGATTCACCTAGGAAATACCATGATGTATTTGGATTTGAAAGATATTTTCTGGTGGACCGGAATGAAGAAAGATATTGCAGAGTATGTAGCAGTTTGTGATGTGTGTCAGAGAGTAAAGGCAGAGCATCAGAAGCCAGCAGGATTGTTACAACCATTGCCGATACCCTAATGGAAGTGGGATAAGTTAGGCATGGATTTTATCACGGGATTACCCAGGACTCGTTCAGGCTATGACTCGATTTGGGTTATAGTCGATCGGTTGACGAAAGTAGCTCATTTCATCCCAGTAAAGACCACTTACACCAGTGCTAAGTTGGCAAAGATATACATGACCAGGATCGTATGTCTGCATGGATTTCCGAGGAGTATCGTATCAGATAGAGGAACCTAGTTTACCTCAAAGTTCTGGAAGCAGTTGCATGAAACTTTGGGTACCAGGCTAGAATTCAGTACAACTTTTCATCCACAGACAGATGGACAGACCGAGAGAGTCAATCAGATTTTGGAGGATATGCTGAGAGCTTGTGCGCTAGATTACGGATCTAGTTGGGACGACAATTTGCCATATGCAGAGTTCTCTTACAACAACAGTTACCAAACCAGTTTAAAGATGGCCCCTTTCGAAGCTTTGTACGGAAGGAGGTGCAGGACACCGTTGTCATGGGACGAAGTTGGAGACTGAAAGTGCGTTATATCGACTAGAGGGGGGGTGAATAGGCGATTTTTATGAAAGTCTTCAAAACGTGAGAGTTGTGAAGACAAACAGTGAAGATCATGCCTATTACTATGCAGCGGAAGTTAGATTACACTAGGCCAGCCATGGTCATGTATTCAATAGAGTGAAAGCGCAATGACAAACAGCTTCAGTGTAATAAGGATCAGGTAGGAAGAAGTTATGAAGCCGAACAGATCATACATTCATGTTGTGAAGACAAAAGATAAAGCAAGCATGCAATGGCTTCACAATGAATAACTGTAAGTGAAAGGAAGTGAAGATGAAACCAGTGACACGTTGAAGACAATGATTTGTTGGACCAGTTCCAGTTGTTGTGACAACTGTACGTCTGGTTGGAGCGGCTAGGTATTTAAACCAAAGGACACACAGTCCCGGACACCCAGTCAAGGACACTTAGTCCAAGACACCCAGTCCTCACCGTTTTCTCCTTGAGCTAAGGTCACACAGACCTCGCCCAATCACTCAGGTAAGTCTTCAAGGTAGACTCCCAAACCTTCACAGACTTCGTTCACTGGCAATCCACAATTTCTCTTGGATGCTCAGAACGCGACGCCTAACCGTCTGGAGGATGCACAGTCCTCAAGTGTAATAAGTCTTCA